>NC_133651.1:128933267-129033902 GCF_009905375.1 Apium graveolens | reverse complement strand
AAGTCAAGTCTAGTTGAAAAAGAAAAAGGGATTGAAGTCAGGGGTGAAGACAAGATTACAAACCTAGATGAGGTTTTAGGGAGTATATTTGGTGAGAGTGTGGAAGAAAGAGAGGAATGGCAGAAGGGAAACAAAAGAAAGGTCAAGGCACATAGAAGGAGTGGAGATAACACTGAAGTAACCAAATCTATATCTAAACCACTACCTTCCATACCTGAACCCCTTGTTGCTGATCCCACAATAAACATCCATGGTGAACCAATCATTCCAAAAGAGGAACCTATTGATTGGGACACTATCAAATTGCCTACCTTTCTAACCACTCTTCCACTACCAAAGAAACAGAAAAGAAAACCAAAATCTACACCTCCCATAACCTCTAAGAAATTCACTCAAAAACAAAAACCTAAGCCTAAGTCACCCATTTCTAAAGATGATTATGTTCACATCTGTGACATAAAAGAAATTTCAGACATTGAACTCTATCTGGATGAGCTGGAGGATGTAAGGGGAATAGCTGCCTACAGACAGTTACCAGAGAGATTAGTGTTCAGATATAAAGGAGCTGGGGAAAGAACATGGCCTCTCCACAGGATTCTGGATGAAGGCTACTCTACCTTGATTAGAGTCTATTCAGCTATACAAAAGGATTCTGGCTTTACCAGAACTGCCAAGACTGAAATTCTCAACAAGATAGCCAGTATAAGGAAAACTTGGAGGGAGCCCAATGCTTTACCCAGGACTTTACTCATTCAAGAAAGGGAAATGAAAATTCTCAAATCACCTCATTGGTTGATGGAATTTAGAGATGATAAAGGAGTCAGAAGATTTTTCAGACTTGAAGACCAACTCAAGATTGCCAGCAATGAAACTCTCAAAGAAATGCAATCTAAGTTGGATATCAGTGTTGAAGATGAAGCTGAATTCTTCAGACAACTCCAACTCCAAATTGAGGAAAATGACAAAAGGCTAGGAAAGAAAACCAGGGAACAAAGAAGAAAAAGATGATTTACTCAGACTAAAGGAGTGTCCTTGGAAACACTGTAAATCTTCAATTATCTCCTAGTACATACACTTTTGCAGCATTTTTAAATTTCTATTAGTTTCAATTCATATATCTGTTAAGTGTTTTGTTATCATCAAGTTAACCCTGAATTTATGCCTACAATTCTTATAGACATAAATAGGGGGAGATTGTTAGGAATGTATGTGCATTAGTTTGATGATATGTTTAACAAAATACTTAAGTAGAAATTTAGTGTCTGTAGCCTCAACGGATAAGACCACTTTGGCTATCCGTTGATGGTGTAGCTTTACTTAGAAATAAGTCTAGTGTTGTAGCATATTTCAGTCTCTGTATTTAAAATGTAATTCTTGGAAGTTGAGAGAAACTATGAGTCATGTTGACTGCTAGATGATATGCAGATAGGAAGGCCAATTGTAAATACTTCATGCCTTGTAATTTTGTATAAGTGAAGTGGTATCAACGGATGACTTAAAGACCTTCAACGGATGAGAAGCTAAGCTTCAACGGATGTCTCTAAAGCTTCAACGGATAAAGTCATCAACGGATAACATCCTTCAACGGATGAGTTCATCAACGGATGAAAGCTTCAACGGATAACATCCTTCAACGGATGAGCGCATCAACGGATGAAAGCTTCAACGGATGTTCTGATGAGTAGCCGTTGATAAGAGGTAGTTGTACCTACAAACAGAGGCACATGGGTTGATAGAGACAACTGAGATGTGGTAGCCGAATTTCAGGAACAACAGAAAAAGCAGCCGTTCTTCTCTGGTACAAAGATGCAATAGTCAACAAAGTACTGGAGTGAACAGGAAAAGAAGCAAGTGAAGATCTTATTTTATTACTGTATTTTATATTGTTCTTCACTTGTACACTTGGTAATATATAAACCAAGTAGAAGCTAGTAATTAGAAGAGAGATTTTCCAGAGCTGTTTAGAAAAATATTGAGAGAAAATTCATCTAGTTTGTACTAGGATGCAGCTGTGATCAACATTGTTTAATCACAGATTTTCTAAAATACCATCTCTGGTGGAACAACAAATCCACCAGAAAAGTTTTTAAGGTCTGTTGTGTTCTTTACATTTGTGCTTGAATATATATCTGTCTGTATTAGCTTAAAGCAATTCACACACTTGTTCTTCTTGAACACACAACTTTCATAAACTGCTCAAAACTTGAAAAAGTTTTGAGATTTACATTCAACCCCCCTTCTGTAAATCTCATTGTTAGTCCACTAGGAATAACAGAGGGGGTTTTTACCATCAGGGAGGGATGGTGAGTTGTTGCCCATGATTGCAGAGAAGGGGTGGATAGCTTTTTGTGAGTCACCCGAAGCAGTACCGATGAGCGTTGTTCGCGAGTTCTACGCGAACGCGAAGGCTGAAAAGAATGGGTTTTCTGTAGTCCGTGGGGCTGACGGTTGATTATCATCATGCGGCGATTTGCCGTGTGATTGGACAGCGAGAGAGGAAGCCCGAGGAGGAGAACTGGAATGAAAAGACTGCTGAGGATTTTGACTTGGATTTGATTTGTACGACTCTCTGTCGACCGGGCACAGTTTGGAACCGCAGTCCAGCCAATAATGAGTATCGTCACTTTCCGGCGATCGCCATGAACAGGTATGCCCGTGCATGGAATGCATTTATATGTGCTAATATTTTGCCTTCTTCACATGCACACGAGGTCACAGTTGAGAGAACACAGCTGTTGTGGGGAATTCTGAATGAGGAATACTATGTGGACCTTGGTGAGTTTATCTACCAAGGAATTCTGAAGTTTTTGAGGGGAGCAAAGCATATGAACATCCCTTATGCATCCACGATTACGAAGCTATGCCGAGCAGTGGGAGTGAACTGGCCGGCTCATGAGCAGTTGCAGTTGCCAGCAGCTCCGATAGATTCTGGCACTCTGAATGGGATTCAGGAGTGGACCGGTGGTGAGCCTGAGGAGCATGGGCTGGGTTATCGTCTTCCAGGAGGGCGTCCAGCACGAGGTGCTACTATGGCTAGGCCAGGGCGTGGTGAGGCTGGTTCGTCGAGAGCTCAGGAGGGTGCTGGGATGGGTGATGCCCAGTATAGGAGGCTTTCACGGCGGATGGATGCCATGTATGAGACGCAGAGTAGGTTTGCTCAGGAGCTCACCCTTGCGTTAGGGACTGCTTTTCGAGGACTTGGAGCTGATATCCAGTGGCCAGTTTTTGGTGAGGACTCTGCATACCCGCCGCCTGATACTCCACCCGCTGAGGGTGATGATGATGACTCCGAGTAGGTATACCTTGTGTTCCTTTCTACTACTTTCACTGAGGACAGTGAAGATTTTTAGTTTGGGGGTGGTAGTTAAAGGAATATTGTGTGTGTGTCATTTAGTTGCATATTCATGATAGTTAGTTCATATAGTTGCATAATTTATGCCATATAGTTTTTTTTTATGAATGTCATGTAGCTCATGCATTTACTATGATCCCTTTTGCAATGATTTATCGACTAAATTGTGATATTGATGCAAGTGTAGTGATAGCATTAAAGTGATATTAAGTTGTGTAGGTTGATATGCATGCTAGAAACAAATGTAAATCCACTGAGTCTTAAAGAATGCGTAAGGGCTAGATTGTTGTTATGATTTGGTTGTTTTCAAGGTCAATCTATTTATTATGCTTAGAATTCGATTATAGGTTCTTAGTGATAAAAACATGAAAAAGAAAATTGTTTTGGAGAAAAAAAAATATGGAAGTTGTTGCTAGTTGTGGCTAGGCGTCAAATGGCTAGTAGCCGGCTCGCTTATGTTGCGAGTCTAGGGTTGAGTAAGATGGAGCGAAACGCACTTGCTCAGAAGTTATGAAAAAAAAAATTGCATAATTGATCAAGAGTGGGCTCTTTGGTATTCGAGTTATTAAGTTCTTAGGGGACTTTGTGCCTAGTGACCTAAGGCTTTTAGAGTCTGGGATCCGCTAACCTAACGCTCGTTACATGGATACCATTGTATAAGTCTTTTGTGGACCTCACTCATTGCACGGTCAAATAAGCATTTGAGTTGTAAATAAAAAGCACAATTTCGTAGTAAGCTCCAGAGTTCTTGTAGTGTTGTATATCACTTTGTGCCTAGAATTTTTATTCTTTGTATAATCGTAGGATTGCCTTGAGGATAGTCTGGTCATAGTAATTGGTCTAGTTCCGAAGCATATCTGTTAAGCATTTGCACACACCACGTTTCTGGCTGTTTGTCCGGTTGCATGAGTTTATTGATCTTTAGATGTCTAACTGCATTCGTTGAGATGTGACAATTTGGTTGGTTAATTGTAGTAAGGGGGATCGTTGCATTTTCATATAGATTGCATTCATGCATATTTTTATTTGTTTTGAGTCTGTGACGCTTGAGGACAAGCATCGATTTAAGTTTGGGGGTGTGATAAGTGGCATTTTTTACCACTTAGAACGGCGTAAAATGGCTTAAATTGGTGTCTTGAAATCAAGTATTTTGTGTATTTAATGCGTTTTTCTAGTGTTTATGCATTTCAGGGTATTAGTTGCATTTCGGGGGAGGAATCATCAAGAATAAGCCTTGGCATGTGTTCACCATTGCGAGAGGAAAGGAATGGGCAGATTACGGCGAAGAAACGGAGCAAGCTTGGAATTTTTCCAGTAGGGTCCTGCGCGCCCGCGCAGCAATGCTGAGCGGCCGCGCAGCAGCCTGCGCGCCCGCGCAGAAATGCTGAGCGGCCGCGCAAGGTCGGGGAAAAAGCTGAATTATTTTAGACTTCTACTTCTGTGTGGCTTCCAACTTCTATGTAATCTGAGTTTTATGGGACTATTATATAGGTAGATTTGAGACGTTTTCATGGAGAGTATTAAGGAGATTATGTTTTAGATTGTGTTTTACGCAAGAAGCGAAGGAGATAAGGAAGAAGACCGATTTAGCACACCGCAACGAAGAGGAAGCATATATTCTTGTGATTCTTGTTTCGTTGTAACGTTGGATGCTAGTTTTCTTGCTTTGACTTATTTACTCTTGTGACGTACTCTGTTTTAATATAATTAGTTTAGTTATTATTTTCTTGTATTTGTTTATCATGATTTCATATGAACCCATGATGGCGATGAGTTCTATTATGGGCTAATCGTGATCATGGGGTTACAACGGATTTATTATGGAATTCTTTAGTTAATTGTTTAAATACTTTAGTGTGTGATGATTGCATGATATCTAGTATTGGTTGCGCATATTCGTCTTATGTGCGTCGCGAACATATAAGATAGGGTGTTAATCTCTTGTGATGCGACGGTGGATCTTGAGATTTAGAACTTGCCATGCTAGCATAGGTTCATGTACGTTGTGCATGATTAGTGGGTAACTCTAACAGTTTTATTTGCCCTATGTAATCAAAAGGGATAACTTGTGCTTAAATCGTTGTGTTGTCAATTTCTGTAGACATATAGGAACTCAACATAATTGATGACTATTCAACTTCTATCTTAATTGTGGATGCTTGGTAGAATGGTATTAGTACAATGAAAGTTGGCTTTTATCAGTTTCGTGTTATTCGATTAATGTCATCACTGTCACATGCTAAAGGTAATAACAATGGCTATAGAAGGAAGTAATAATGAAGTTGTGATCTCATGAGTGTTTTATTATTGATAATTTGAAGTGTTAGTTAAGAGGTTAATTAAGTAGTTAATTATAGTTAATATTTGATCAACAATTTTAAGTGTTATTATCTTAACATTGAGAAGTAATCATACATTGGTGAGTGAGTTTAATTAGACAATAATTTAGTCTGAGTCTTTGAGGGAATGAACTAGAAAGTATTCTATATTACTTGCGAACGCGTATACTTGCGTGAATATTAGTGCATGTTTTCGCCCTAACAGGGAGTTAGTAGTCTTTGCACCATGAGGAAGATGAAAGACCCAAGACCAACAACTAAGATCCAAGACCGGCAAAAGCTTAGAAGGACAAAGACCACACCAAGGGTTCTACATCAACTTTGAAGAAATAACGGGGAGTTATTGTCTAAGATAGGTTGTGTAGGTTTACACATTTATTTTGAGGTGGTAACCCGGAGTTACGCACAAAGACAAATATTTGTGGGGTTGTAAAGGCTTCTCCGCCTACAAAGGAACAAGGTTATTATAAGGGAAAAACTCGAGTCCGGGAGAGGAGTTCGGGGACTGGACATACGGGGTGAGCGAATCTATTAGAGGTTGCGCCATCACGAACCAGGATAAATCTCTCGTGTGATATTTTCTTTCCTTATTTTTATTTTCGCATCTATAATCTGCATAACTACTCGGTTAAATATTTAACACGGGATAAAATAATTTAAAATGACATAACAATTTTTAAATTGGTAATTAAGTTATTCAACTCCTTTCTAGCTTAAAATAGTCCTTTTACAGGACCTAACATTATGCTCAGTGTTGTAAAAGTCAGTTATCGGATCTAATCGGTTGAGGCACCGATTAACGATTAATCGGTAATTCGGGGATTAATAAGACCGATTAATACGAGTGTTAATCAGAGACATTTTTATTATTATTATTTAAATCTACATTATACTAAAACAAAGTACATCTGACATCATCCTAACTTATGTGTCAAATTCTCCTTTAAGCGCTTACATCATCAAATCCTAGGTGTCAAACTCTCATTAATTTTGTTGATGTCATCTTCCATTAACAATTCCCTCCTCATTTAATTTACCTTCAATCTCTCTATTTCATTTATTGTCTCCACTAGTTCTCTCTCTTACCAATTTCTCATTTCTCTCTTACCCATTTCTCATTCTGTTTCTTTCTAATTTTTATATTCTTAAATTGATAACCTTTAATAGTTTCATTTTCTTCACTAATTTTATTTTATTCAAAATTAATTTTAGTTACACAAATATTAAATACTATATTTTTTGTATTTAATAAAAAGTTGATAATCAATATTTATAGTTTGAGTAATGTCATTTTTTAAGTTTTTATGTTTATATTTTATTATATTCTCATTAGTATGTAATAAAAATATTCTAATAATATATATTATTCAAATTAACCTATTTCAAAATGACTTTTTAAAAACAATTATAATATAACCGGGTATCGGCCCGGGAACTAATCTAGTATTATGTATATGTTATATATAAATATACTAAGATTATTGTCTTGCATAAAATCTGGGCTGACGTGAATATGGCCCATAGGCTTGCTTCCTTATGGCCCATGTCACTAAAAGAAATAATTGTCCAGTTTGAGAGGGTCATTAGAAAAAAGGCCTCAATTGTCACTATTTGGGGGAAAATGACTCTCAATATCACTTTGTGAAAAGATGGACCCAAATGTCAATTTATAACATGGTCTCGTTCTACGTTTTCAAGTAAAATCAAAAGCGCAAATTCGGTTCATGTTTTCTAACTTTTCTTCTTCTTTTTTTATTTTTTTAAAACTTAATTCATTACTTTAAGTCAAGTTTGGAGATCCTAAACAACACTTGATATTACGTTTTTAACGATAAAACACAACTTGAAAATACATTTTCAATTATTTTTAAATAATATTTTATTTTTCATATCTTTTTATTGACTTTCAAAAACTTTAAAATTTAAAATTAATTTTTAAAAATTCAAGTGTGGGCCCCTATTTCATAATATTTAAATTTTTATGGTTCAAAATCCCCTTTCGGGTTTTAGAAATATTAAAAAATTAAATAATAACACGCCTAATTTAACAATTTTTAACATTTTAGGGTTAAAAATGGACTAGTATAATACTTAACTGGAATATTTAAAACCTTGTTATATAATATAAAAGTAGAGAGAGTAAGAAAGAATTTAAGATTTCATGTATATTGATATAACAAGATAATGTACATGCAAGCCTTTTATAGGCTTCTAAAACATAGGTTACTTGAGAAGTGAAAAGGCAAGAGTTTGTGTCAATTAATGGGTTAAAGGTGAAAGGTCAAAGGATATCTAGAAAGTTAAGAGTCATACAATAATATCATAACACTCCCCCTTGGATGACTCTTACAACTACATGCCTCATTAAAACCTTAATAGTAAAAACCCTGTGGGAAAAACCCTAGTGAAGGAAAAATAGTACATGTGTTGCTCGTGTAACAATGAGTGTATTATATCTCCCCCTCATTTTGGCATGACTATGAATATCAACATAGATCTCGAAGTTTGCGCATTCCAATTTTGTGCACCAATTTCTCGAACGAAGATGTAGGAAGTGATTTTGTAAACAAATCTGTTAGATTTTCACATAAACGAATCTAACAAACATCAATTTCTCCCATTTGCTGAAGTTCATGGGTGAAGAAGAATTTGGATCAATGTGCTTTGTCCGATCTCCTTTAATGTAGCCTTCACGTGTCTGCATGATGCAAGCTTCATTATCTTCATACAAAGTGGTTGGAATTTTTTTGTTGATTGAAAGACCACATGAATCTCGAATATGGTGTACAAGAGACCTCAGTCATACACATTCTCGACTTACTTCATGAAGGACCAATAATTCAGCATGATTTGAAGAAGTTGCTGCAAGAGTCTGTTTTGTTTAGCGCCAAGATATTACAGTCTCGCCATATGTGAATATATAACTTGTTTGTGATCTTCCTTTGTATGGATCAGACCGATATCCTGCATCTGCATAACCAACAAATTCCAAATTTGAGTCTTTAAAATAAAATAAACCTATATCCATTGTTACTCGAAGATATCTAAATATTTGTTTCACACCAGTCCAATGCCTTCGAGTTGGAGCAGAACTATGTCTTTGTTAGTGTATACTGAAAATATTTATTTGAAGTATGTACATTTATTTCTGGCCGGTTTATTTGAGAATCATTTGAATATTTACATGTTTTCTAATATTATATATTGTGAACAATCTAGTATCAAATGGGATACAGAATATTAGATTATTAAATACGGTTATATAATATAATAAGGTTCACAGCACAGGTGGTGTTGGACAATCCACTGGTATGGCTGTAGTATTATTTAGATTAGTTTATATTGACTAATAAATAATACTAGTATACTTTGTGTATATTGAACAGGATCAAATTTAGAATTGTTCCCTTAATATTGATTAAGAAGGAGAACTAAGATTCTATGTTATTATTAATGCTTAGGTTCTTAATCCGGAAATAGTAATTGACACGTGTATATTATTTACATGCTTTGATTTATATATAAAATAATTCTTTTGAATTATATCATTATATTTTGGGTGATGGAATTATATACATGATGGATATTATTTATTGAAGGAATCCATGTCCTGATAATATTCGGGTTAATGATGTCCCCTTGAAAGCTCAAAAAGATTTAATTATGTGAAGCCCTGCAGGTGGAATTTATTCTGGCATAATTAAATAAAGGTTGAGTGGATAATCAAGGATAAAAGATATTAATTAAATAAATTATCAGTAATTTATTTAATTAATGGATATATGATATTTTAAACATGGGGAATTTAATAAGCAAATAATATTGGAACCGAATTAATTAAATTACGGTATTAGGAAAGGTAGTGCAAATATTAATTCTTTAGTGGATTGAATTAATATTTAATTACATTGGGCTAGGCTCAAGATATAATTAGAAGGCCCAACCTAATTATCCATGGTCCCTATTGTAGCCTATATATATTCTTATTCTCTTCTTGCTTCGCAATTGTGTGAAAACATATTGTAGCCACCAAGGAGCAAGAAGAGAGGATAACTTGAGAAGACGGAGGCCACACTTCGCTCAAGGGAATTTGGGAATACAATAGAAGAGCGTGGAATCAACCATTAACAAGGTAATCCTCTTTTCGTAATCTTTATCGTAAAACGTAGTAACACCCTAAGTCCGTGGTTCCCAACAGTCTTGCCAAAAGGTTAACAAAAAATATAATATCAGGACATGTACAATTGGCAAGCTACATTAGTGCACCAATGGCACTAAGATATGGTACTTCTGGACCAAGAAGTTCTTCTCCCTTTTCTCTTGGACGGAATGGATCCTTGTTCTTTTCTAGTGAACGTACAACCATAGGTCTACTCACAGGATATGCTTTATCCATAATAAACCGTTTAAGAATCTTTTCAATATATGAAGACCGGTGGATAAAGATTCCTTTAGATAAATGTTCAATTTGAAAATTAAGGCATAGTTTTTTTTTACCCAAATCCTTCATTTTAAACTCTCTTTTCAAATATACAATCGTCTCATAGAGTTCATCTGGAGTTCTAATGGTGTTTAAATCATCAACATAGACAGCAATGATAGTAAACCCCAATTTTGTCCTTTTAATAAAAACACATGGACATATTACATTATAAGTATATCTATCTTTCAAAAGATATTCACTGAGACGATTGTACCACATACGACCCGATTGTTTCAATCCGTATAATGATCTTTGTAATTTAATTGTGTAAATCTCTCGGGGTCTTGAACTATATGCTTCAGGTATTTTTAATCAATCAGGGATCTTCATGTAAATGTCACTATCGAGTGACCCATACAAGTAGGCAGTCACAACATCCATTAAATTCATTCGGAGCCCTTCTAGAATTGATAAACTTATTAAAAATCTAAATGTTGTTGCATCCATTACCGGGGAATAAGTTTCTTCGTAATCGATTCCCGGTATTTGTGAGAAGCCTTGAGCAATAAGGCGTACCTTGTATCTTACAATTTCATTTTTCTCACTTCTTTTATGCACAAATACCCATCTATATTCAACGAGTTTTACACCTGCAGGTGTTTGGACAATAGGTCCAAAAACTTGGCATTTTTCAAGTGATTTCAATTCTGCTTCAATAGCTTCTTTGCACTTTGGCCAATCATTTTTTCTTTTACATTCATAGATCGATCTAGGCTCATGATCCTCGATTTCCTCAGAAATGTCAAGTATCGCTGCATATGCAAATATATCATCCATGACAATTACTTTTCTGTTCCACCTCTTTCCTGAAATGACATAATTTATCGAGATCTCTTCATTATCAACAATCTTCTTTGGGATCCCATTTTTGTTCTTTGGGGAGGGGATATTGGAACATAAACTGCACACCCAAAAATTTCAGGAAAGAGGTGGAACAGAAAAGAAATTGTCATGGATGATATATTTGCATATGCAGCTGTACTTGACAATTCTGAGAAAATTGAGGATCATGAGCCTAGATCGATCTATGAATGTAAAAGAAAAAATGATTGGCCAAAGTGGAAAGAAGCTATTGAAGCAGAATTGAAATCACTTGAAAAATGCCAAGTTTTTGGACCTATTGTCCAAACACCTGCATGTGTAAAACTCGTTGAATATAGATGGGTATTTGTGCGTAAAAGAAGTGAGAAAAATGAAATTGTAAGATACAAGGTACGCCTTATTGCTCAAGGCTTCTCACAAATACCGGGAATCGATTACGAAGAAACTTATTCCCCGGTAATGGATGCAACAACATTTAGATTTTTAATAAGTTTATCAATTCTAGAAGGGCTCCGAATGAATTTAATGGATGTTGTGACTGCCTACTTGTATGGGTCACTCGATAGTGATATTTACATGAAGATCCCTGATTGATTAAAAATGCCTGAAGCATATAGTTCAAGATCCCGAGAGATTTACTCAATTAAATTACAAAGATCATTATACGGATTGAAACAATCGGGTCGTATGTGTTAGTCCCTTAACAATGTAGCAAGAATTACAGAAGGGGGGTTGAATGGAATTCTTGAACCTTTTTCTTGAAATAAAAATGTTCAACTCGATTATTGATATATTTTTTTGATTAGCACAATGCGGAATATAAACTTAAATGAATCAAAACACAAGTAATTAAAAACAAGAGTCTTTAAAAACTTTCTGGTGGATTTAAACAATTCCACCAGAGATATATATAATATATCGAGAGGACTCTGTGTGCAGAAATGCTCACAGCTGCTTATAAAATAGAACTGCTGAGAATATAGGAAATGCTAAAGATTATGCTTACAAAGATTTCTCTATTTTGTGTTTCTCAGCTATCTTAGTTGTTTTTTCTATTTTCTACTCTCTTGGTTTATATAATACCAAGATTACAAAGTCAAAAAGACTGAACAAATATAAAATATAACAGTCTTAATCTTTGCTGCTTTTTGTCCTCTATTACCCAGTTAATGGGCTTCCACAATGTGTTTGTATACAACTCAACGGCTGTGTGTCAGCTTTCACTGTTCAACTGATGTTTGAATTCTTGATATGATCATCCGTCGACTTTCAGATCATCCGTCGATCACTCAATTGATCATCCATCGACTGCTATGTTAAACATCCGTTGATAGTCATTTGATCATCCGTCGAAGGCTTTGTTAATCATCCGTCGGTAGCTATTTTGACACTTGACTTCATTTCACTTATACAGAATTACAAGACATTACTTATGTACAATTAATCAACCTATTCTGCATATCTAGATAAAGTCAACATGACTTATATGCTACTACAGATTCTATACAAAGTTGCATACATCACTGTGCTACAAACTTATTATTATATAAGTTACTCACTCGATGGATAATAAGTTAATCATTCGTCAGGACTATAATGAGTTATCCGTCGGGACTATAATTCTTATCCGTCGAGTGCTACATTATTTCACTAAATAAAATCTACTTAGATGTTTTGTTTAAATGATCATCAAGTACACAACATATTCACAACAATCTCCCTAATTTATGTCTACTGGAATTGTAGCCATAAATTAAGAGATACTTGATGAGAATAAAACATCCTAAACATATATCTTTAAAGATAAGTAGATAAAACTGAAAGTGCTTCAATTAAACAAAATATACAAGGTTTGGCTCATAATCAGTTCAAGATGCTCCTCTAGCCTGAGCAGGTTTTTCTAGTTCCTTGAAGGTCTGGATCTTCTTCCAAGCTTTCTGTTGTTTTCTTCAATTTGATTCTGGAGCTGCCTGTGGAATTCTAGTTCATCAGATTCTGAGAGATCTAGCATTTCTTGCATCTCCAAGAGAGTCTCATTGCTAGAGATACTCAATTGGTCTTCTAGTCAAAAGAATCTTCTCACACCCTTATCATCCATAAATTCCATCAGCCAGTAAGGCCTTAGATGCACTCTTCTCCCTGTGTATGGGATGATTAGAGTCTTTGGGAGTGCATCTTTAGCTCTAACACTCCTCAGCTCTTCAATCTTCTTCAATACTAGTCTTCTTGCAGTTACATTGAACCCAAAGTTTTTCTTGAAGGATGAATAGACTTTGATCAACACAGCTTGGCTTTCTTGAAGTATCCTATGAAGAGGCCACTGAATCTCCCTTCCTCCTTTGTACTTGAACACCAACCTTTCAGGTAGGTTTCTGTATGCATCAATTGCCCTTACTTCATCCAGTTCCTCCAGATAAAGGTTTAGATCTGAGAATTCTTTGATGTCACACAAGTACAAGTAGTCTCCCCTGTTGACCTTGGGTTGAGCTTTAACTACTAACTTGGATTTGAGAGGTGACAGCTTCACTTTCTTGACTGCCCTTGATTTTGTCCTTTTTGGCTTAGTAAGGATTGGCAAATTGAAGTCAGGAATTGGTAATTTATCCCACTCTATTGGCTCATCCTTTGGCACAATAGGCTCTCCATGTATGTTCCTGTAGGGGTCCACCACCCTTATGTCTTCAAATACCACAGAGGGCTTTAATGCTTGAGTTTTAGCTTGAGTGGATTCCTTAGGAAATTGATCTTCCAATTCCTTGTCAACAACATCCTGTTTCCTTTTTGTTCTTCTAGCCAATTCTTTCTTTCTTGGGGATTTCTTCTGTTCTTCAATCTTCTTCTTTGATTCAACAGCTTCAGATGGTTGAGAGGGAATTTGTTGAGAAGAGTTTACAGCCTGTAGCTTGGCCAAGATAGCAATCTGTTCTTTCTTTTGTTTAGACTTCTTTGCATCTAGAGTAGCTTGCCTCTTTTCCTGCTTTAATCTGGCTTTTTCTTCTTTCTTTGCTTGAGCAAACTGTGGATGTCCAGCTACCACACAAATTTCCTTTCCATTTCTGAATATCTTAGCAATTCTCCTTTTTGAAGCTGAATCAACTGGATCTTTATAGAAGACAATGGATCTTGATAGAAGCTTCTTTTCATCAGGCTTGGGTGTCTCATACACAGTGTCCAAGGGATTCTTCAAAGATGACTTTGGATAATTTGCCCTTGGTTTAAGAATTGTTTCAGCCTTTTGTGATTTGATGCAGGAAGATTTTCCTTTCTCCAGATAGTTCATGCTCATCTCATTCATACTTATTGGCTTGACATGAGAGTGATGGATGGCTTAACTGGCTCCTCAACTAGTTTAAACTTTTTCTGAATTTCCTTATCAATCTCTTCCCAGTTGATTAAACTCAACTTTCCTTTTTCAGCAACTTTTAAATTTGTTGCTGCTACTTCAATTAGATCTATACCATCTGCAACTGGTGGCTTGAAGATAGTAATTGAAGGTACAATTACTTTGCTGATTTGTACTTGAAGTTTTTCCCCCTCTGTTGGTCCTTTCTCCCCCTTACTTGATTCTCTCTCCCCCTTTTTGTTATCATCAAGTTGAGGAGTTAGGCCTTGTGCTTTAGCCAGTTGCATGAGAAGATTTGTCTGAGTCTGTTGATTTTGAAGAAGAATAGCCACTGAATCTTCAATAACTTGAACTCTATTTTCCAGCTTGGCTAGCTTCTTTTCAGAGTCTGATTCTCTCCTCAATCTTAGTAGTTGATCTTGCATGGTACCATATGGCATTACTGAATCCAGCTTATCAGAGTTATAGGTCTTCAAGTCAGCTATATCTCTTTTCAATTCATCCACACTGAGATTCTGTCTTAAGTGTTGGATCTTCATTAGATGTAGAGAGTCTAGGTGAGCTTGAAGAACAACCTTGGTACCAGCATCTGAAGTTTCCTGAAGGGCCTGTTGAATAGCCATTACTTATTTGACCAAAGACACCTCAAATTGTCCTGGTGTAGATTCCTTTGCCCATGCCCATTCAGGTAAACTTAAAGCAGAACTTGGGCCTTCAGGCCCCCCTAAGTTCATGCTTCCATCCAAAGAACCAGAGTCATCATCATTTGAATTTACTCCAAATTCTTCAGATGGCTCTCCAGCTTGAGAAGGCATTATGTTAACAGCAGCTTTATCTCTTTGAAGAGATTCTGTGGTGTGCACTAAATTCAAAGTCTGCTCTGCCTCCACATTGCCCTGAGCAGCCAACAATTGATAGGCTGACACATGATGAGTAAAAGTGTCAGCATCCAATGAAATGTTATCAATTTCAACTTTGTAATGTTGCTGAAATTGTCTTCCCTTTTCAGCATCATCCACAATCATTGACTCACTAGCAATGGCTGGATCCACCCTTATTTCTCCTGTACCTGCCTTTCTCTCATATTCTCTCTTTTGTTGCATCAGGGTCACACCCTGGCTCCCCACCCTCACACCCTCACCTTCACCTACTAAGGTGGGACTCCTTTCACTCACTTTTGCCAATCCTGAATAAATGGATTGCTGAGATTCACTATTTTCCTCTCCTTTTGCCTGGGAGCAACCCAGCCTCTCACTCAAAGCACTTTCCTCTCTCAGTCCTAAGAGTGATTGTATTACCACTAAATCTTCTGCACTAGAAATAATTGAAGTTTGAAGTTGTGCAGAGACACTCGACGGATAAGTGATATCCATCGGGTGAGTGGTAAAGCTATCCGACGGATAACTGCTGTTAAGCTTATCCGTCGGGATACAATGAGGTGGGAAGAGAAACTATTGTTGATTCTGAGTTGATTGAAGTTATTTGAGGCACCGATGTCACAATAGTATCTGAAAGAATTGGCAAGTGAGCCAACAAATCATCTAAAAGATGATGCTCACTTACACTAGATTTTGGCTTCCCCAACAGAGTTAAAGAAGGGGAATCAGGAATTGAAGTGTTTATCATATCCACTTCCAGTGAGTTAGTTGGTGAGTATGGTGTTTCAGTGGCTTCTATTATAAGAGATTTTGGCTGTGACTCCACATTTATTGGAGCCACATCAATCTGAATTTGAGAAGGTGCAGGGACTGTGTCTTTAGCACCAGTTTGCACTGTGTGTGTGCCCTGTGCATCCCCGGTTGTTTTTTATTTCTTCTTTCTAGTGTAAGTTTGGGGTGAGCTTGTGTCCCTAACCCTTTTGGCCTGTGCTCTTGGATGAGAGCTTTGTTCAATAGCCACATCCTTTTGGGAGGATGCAGCTAGAAGTGAGCTTTTGTCCTTTTTAAGCACTGTAGTTTGTTGGGAAACTGCAGTGTGGCTAGGCTGGGATTCACTCAACTCTCCAACCTTATCCTTGGGGTTTCTTTGATGTTCACCCCTTCCCTCACCTATCTGACCCTCCTTCACACTCCCCTCTTTGGCTTTGGTAGATTTTTCAACTGGTACCTTTTGAGAGATACCAGAGGAGGTTTTCTTTGATTTGGATTTGGAAATTACAGTTGTTTTGGCAGCTTTGGTAGGCAACTGTTTGGTCATTGTCACAGTTGCCATAGCTATGCCTGAAGTCAAAGAAATAGAGGAGATTGGAATAGTTGAGGGTATGGATGAACTTACCTCACTTACCTGAGGTGTCAACATTACAGGGAAATAGATTATTGGCACATCCCTATGGTGGTTGGCTCTATTCAAATCTGCAATGATTCTTCTCTCTTGAACCCAACAAGCTAATTTGTTGTTTGGGTTCTCAAGTGCAATTTCTTGACAAAGATGGTTAGCAAATAGCATAAAAAATCTAGCATAATATATGTTCTTTCCCCTATTGGCTAACTCACCTAGTTTAAAACCTAACTCATATATGACAAGGTCACTGAAATTGTAAAATTTGTCTGTAACTAGCATGTATAGCATGTTAAGCATGTAAATGTTCACAGAATCAAAATTACTGATTTTTCCAGAGAAAACTTTAGTTACAACATCACACATAAAACTCCATTCCTTCCTAAGACCTAATCTCCTAATATCACTTAGCTTATTAGTAGGAAGTGCATAATGCATGGAATTAAGCATATTGATCAAATCAGTGTCAGTGTGTGGTGAAGTTACATTATCATCAGGAATCTTGAAACATGCTTTTATCACATCACTATTGATACAGAATTCATTACCTTTGATGGTCAGAGTGATGGTTTTGTCAGTAGAGTTGTAAATTGCAGAGGTCCACATCTCTTCTACAACTTCACAAAGGATTGTGGGTGATTCAAGCATGGCAAAACTTAACTTGCAGTTCTTCACGAAGTCCATTATCTTGTGATAGTCGTCTGATTGCTGAATGCCCTTGTTGACCAAAGTAGTGAAGTTGTTCTTCTCATTAATGAACCCAGTCTGAGACATAATCTTTACTACAGGTGCCATTGTTAGAGAAGGAAATCTTGAAGAGAAAGAGGATTTTTGTTTGAGAGAGAATGAAATTAACACAGTTGAATTTGAGAATGATAAAAGAAAATGATTAGAATGAAATAAGCTTTTATACTTTGCTCAAAAACAACGGATAAAAATAATAAAGAGAAGTAAATTACCCAATAAAAATTGCCTAAATTAGCCATTTTTAAGAAATAAACTGTAAAAATTTCACTCATTATCCGTCGTGTAATGCTTACAAACTGTAAGTATACTCGATGGATAATGTTCAGGGAATTAACGGTTAAGATTTAGACACTTCGACGGATGAAGATAAACTATTATCCGTCGAGTTTTAAAAGATTCCAGAAAAATAATTGATTTTTATTTGCACATTGTATATCGACGGATGACTTAACTTGATGGATAATGGTCATCCGTCGAGATGCAAATTTTGACTTAGCCAAAAATTCCATCCATGACTAAAAATCAGTTAAATTTCTGGCTACTTTTCAACTTGCAAAATAACTCAGATAGATTCAAGAGTAATTAAGCATACCTAGCTCACTTACCAACCTAGAAAAGGTGGATTCATCCAGTGGCTTGGTAAATATATCTGCAAGTTGCTTCTCACTTAGAACAAAATGTAACTCTACAGTACCACCATTACATGTTCCCTTATGAAATGGTACTTGATATCTATGTGCTTTGTCCTTGAATGTTGCACTGGATTTTCAGTGATGGCAATTGCACTTGTTTTATCACAGAAAATAGGAATCCTCTCAACTTGCAAACCATAGTCTAGCAATTGATTTTTCATCCATAAAATCTGTGCACAGCAACTTCCAGCAGCAATATATTCAGCTTCAGCTATAGAGGTAGAAACTGAATTTTGCTTTTTACTGAACCAGGACACAAGCTTGTTTCCTAGAAATTGACAAGTTCCTGTTGTGCTTTTTCTGTCAATTCTGCAACCTGCATAGTCTGCATCTGAATAACCGGTTAGATCAAAACCAGAATCTCTACGATACCAAATGCCAAGTTTTGGTGTTCCCTTGAGATATCTGAAAATTCTCTTAATAGCTATTAAGTGAGACTCTCTAGGATCAGCCTGAAATCTAGCACATAAACATGTAGCAAACATTATATCTGGCCTACTAGCTGTTAAGTACAGAAGTGAGCCAACCATGCCTCTATAGCTTGAAATATCCACAGACTTTTCAGTAGTGTTTAGTTCAAGCTTAGTTGCAGTGGCCATGGGAGTTTTTGCAGATGTGCAATCCATTAGATCAAACTTCTTTAAAAGATCAAAAATATATTTAGTTTGACTAATGAATATTCCATCACTAACTTGCTTAACTTGTAAACCAAGAAAGTAAGTTAGTTCTCCTATCATACCCATTTCATACTTACTTTGCATCAGTTTGGCAAACTTTTTACAAAGTTTCTCATCTGTAGAGCCAAAGATAATATCATCTACATAAATTTGAACAAGTATGCTAGAGCCATTAACATTTCTGAAAAATAAAGTTTTATCTACAGTACCTCTTGTGAAGTGATTTTCCAAAAGAAACTTTGATAAAGTGTCATACCAGGCTCTAGGTGCTTGCTTCAGTCCATAAAGTGCTTTCAGTAGATAATAGACATACTCTGGAAAATTTGGATCTTCAAAGCCAGGAGGTTGACTAACATACACTTCTTCCTCCAAATCTCCATTCAGAAAGGCACTTTTGACATCCATTTGATAGACCTTGAAATTGGCATGGGCTGCATAGGCTAAGAAGATTCTGATGGCTTCAAGTCTTGCAACAGGAGCAAATGTTTCATCAAAATATATTCCTTCTTGCTGGCAATATCCTTTAGCAACCAATCTGGCTTTGTTCCTTACTACTATGCCATTTTCATCCATCTTGTTTCTGAATACCCATTTGGTGTCTATTGGATTCTTTCCTTTAGGCTTGGGTACCAGCTTCCATACTTTATTCCTTTCAAATTGGTTTAGCTCCTCCTGCATAGCTAAAATCCAATCAGGATCCAATAAAGCTTCTTCTACCTTCTTTGGTTCTTCCTTTGACAGAAAGCTACTGTATAGACATTCTTCCTGAGTTGCTCTTCTTGTTTGAACTCTAGAAGACACATCACCAATAATTAGTTCCAAGGGGTGATCTTTTGTCCATTTCCTTGGTTGAGGTAGATTAGCTCTAGATGAAGAGACCTCAATGTTGTCTTGATGTGTGATTGAGTTTTGATTGCTTGAAACTCCCCCTGAGTTTGTGGATCTTTGATTTGAGAAAGGGTACTTTCTTAGGGTGACCTTCCTTGATTTCCTGCTCCTTTAGATAACCCGACGGATGGTGAATTTTGAGTACCGACGGATGAGGCAGGTTGTCTTCCGACGGATAACACAGATTGCCTTCCGACGGATGAAGCATTATGTAACTCGACGGATGTTGAGTTATGTGCTTCATTGGTGGTAGATTTGTCTGCATTATCCTTAAACACTATTTCTTGATCACTCTCATCATCACTGACCATCTCAACATTGTCGAATTTGAGGCTTTTATGGTAATCTCCATCTTTTAGTCCTTCAATCTTTTTATCATCAAACACAACATGTATAGATTCAACAACAATGTTAGTTCTTAGATTGTAGACTCTATATGCTTTACCAACAGCATATCCAACAAAAATTCCTTCATCTGCTTTAGCATCAAACTTCCCATTTTGATAAGTTTGATTTCTCAGAATATAGCATTTACAGCCAAAGACATGAAGAAAGTTTAGAGTTGGCTTCTTATTCTTGAACAATTGATAAGGTGTCATGCATCTTGCTTGATTAATCAGAGAGATGTTCTGAGTGTAGCATGCAGTGTTTACAGCTTCAGCCCAGAAATATGTTGGTAATTTTGATTCTTCAAGCATTGTCCTTGCAGCTTCAATAAGAGATCTATTCTTTATTTCCACTACTCCATTCTGTTGTGGAGTCCTTGCTGCTGAAAACTCATGCAAGATCCCATTTTCCTCACAAAATGCTCTCATGATATAGTTCCTGAACTCAGTTCCATTGTCACTCCTGATTCTTCTAACTTTGAAATCAGGATGATTGTTAACTTGCCTTATGTGATTGATGATGATTTCACTAGCCTCATCTTTAGACTTTAGGAAATATGTCCAAGAGAACTTTGAGAAATCATCTACAATTACTAGGCAAAATTTTTTCTTTGAAATTGACAATACATTGACTGGTCCAAATAAATCCATGTGAAGCAGTTGCAGAGGCTCTTCAATTGCTGAATCAAGTTTCTTCCTGAATGATGCTTTGATCTGCTTCCCTTTTTGGCAGGTATCACACAGTCCATCCTTTGTAAACTCCACTAGAGGAATGCCTCTAACTAGCTCTTTCTTTACCAGCTCATTCATGGCCTTGAAGTTTAAATGGGATAGCTTCTTGTGCCATACCAACTTTCATCTTGTTGAATTGTTTTGATCTTTAAACTCTTTGTAGATTAAGAGCTTGCTCTGATACCAATTGTTAGTCCCTTAACAATGTAGCAAGAATTACAGAAGGGGGGTTGAATGGAATTCTTGAACCTTTTTCTTGAAATAAAAATGTTCAACTCAATTATTGATATATTTGTTTTGATTAGCACAATGCGGAATATAAACTTAAATGAATCAAAACACAAGTAATTGAAAACAAGAGTCTTTAAAAACTTTCTGGTGGATTTAAACAATTCCACCAGAGATATATATAATATATCGAGAGGACTCTGTGTGCAGAAATGCTCACAGCTGCTTACAAAATAGAACTGCTGAGAATACAGGAAATGCTAAAGATTATGCTTACAAAGATTTCTCTGTTTTGTGTTTCTCAGCTATCTTAGTTGTTTTTTCTATTTGCTACTCTCTTGGTTTATATAATACCAAGATTACAAAGTCAAAAAGACTGAACAAATATAAAATCTAACAGTCTTAATCTTTGCTGCATTTTGTCCTCTATTACCCAGTTAATGGGCTTCCACAATGTGTTTGTATACAACTCGACGGTTGTGTGTCAGCTTTCACTGTTCAACTGATATTTGGATTCTTGATATGATCATCTGTCGACTTTCAGATCATCCGTCGATGACTCAATTGATCATCCATCAACTGCTATGTTAAACATCCATTGATAGTCATTTGATCATCCGTCGAAGGCTTTGTTAATCATCCGTCGGTAGCTATTTTGGCACTTGACTTCATTTCACTTATACAGAATTACAAGACATTACTTATGTACAATTAATCAACATATTCTGCATATCTAGATAAAGTCAACATGACTTATATGCTACTACAGATTCTATACAAAGGTGCATACATCACTGTGCTACAAACTTATTATTACATAAGTTACTCACTCGATGGATAATAAGTTAATCATCCGTCGGGACTATAATGAGTTATCCGTCGGGACTATAATTCTTATCCGTCGAGTGCTACATTATTTCACTAATTAAAATCTACTTAGATGTTTTGTTTAAGTGATCATCAAGTACACAACATATTCACAACAGTGTGTGGTACAATCGTCTCAGTGAATATCTTTTGGAAGATGGATATACTAATAATGTAATATGTCCATGTGTTTTTATTAAAAGGACAAAATTGGGGTTTACTATCATTGCTGTCTATGTTGATGATTTAAACACCATTGGAACTCCAGATGAACTCTATGAGACGATTGGATTGAAAAGAGAGTTTAAAATGAAGGATTTGGGTACAAAAAACTATGCCTTAATTTTTAAGTTGAACATTTATCTAAAGGAATCTTTATCCACCGGTCAAATATTCAGTTTTCAATCCTTCATCAAGGTGGTGGCGAAGAAATATCATGGCTTTTGCCTTATCTTGTTCGGAGGTTTTATTTCCCTCTTTTATAGTGTCACCGAGGCCCATTGCACTAAGATGGATTTCAGCATCAAGAATCCATGTCAAATAATTTTTTCTGGTGACATGAAGTGCGTTGAATTCAAGCTTTGTAAGATTCGACATTTTGATTACTAAAAAGAAAGGATAATACATATTAATATCAAGTTAATGATATATCTTAATTTAGAAGTTCACCAAAATTTCATATTTCACATGTATAATAAACTCGAGTTTTGTAAGATTCGACATTATCACTAATAAAATTCTATTAATTATCCAATAAACATGTATAAGTCTAGAAAATTAGCAAATATACCTTACACAGAATACGATCAAAGAAAACAAGCAATCCACACTCAAATATATAATATACTTATTTATACAAAACATGTTAATATAGTTTTAGCAATTGGCTTCCAGTTCAGGCCCTGAGAATAAGCATCAGGCCCTAAATAAACCAAAACTTTTCAGCACCTCAGGACCTGAACACGTAGCCTCAGTCCTTGAACATTGCAGAAACGTTTTCAGCATACCATCAGGTCCTGAGCTTCCAACCTCAGGCCCTGAATATTACAGAAACTTATTTCAGCACATCATCAGGCCCTGAACCTCTAGCCTCAGCACCTGAACATTGCAAGAATTTCACCCTATGCTTTTCAACTAAAACCGAAATAACTCTTACACAAATAAGCATTCTTGCTCTTATTTCTACATGGATTTTAAAAATGTCTTAGATCAAAATACGAAAGTTTATGTCCTTATAGCAAGGAACAACCTCCACTTGTTATTAACCGGAAATTACATCAAGAAACCATATTACATGTGTCCTCAAATTTTCATGATGACTTTAAAACTTATGAGTAAAAAGGCTATAATATATCTATTCTCCCTTTTTTTAAGAGATCAAAGTAATTAAGAGTACTGAATTATGTTATCATTAAGAATATAGAAGGATACTGCTTTTAAAATAATTTGATTACTAGTGCTCAATATCCTTAATATACACCAGTGCAAAAGAATATATACTAATATATTATATTGCCACAAAATAAAATAATATGGAATAATTAGCAAGTACATTTTTGTTAATCAATCATTCTAATTCACAAATAAAAGTTACAAACCTGCATAAATATATCAGTAGTCTATAGTGTTACAAAAGATGGTAAGTAATGGTATCTTATGCAGAGACAAGAAGTAATGATCACCTTGCACTTGTGTAATAAAGAAACTCTTGTAATCTGCTAAACCAACTTCTCTTTTTTGCCACACCCGGTTGATGACAGATCTTCTTAGCTTTCGTGCTGATAACGTGTTATATACTATAAAAGTAGAGACAGTAAGAAAGAACTTAAGATTTCATGTATATTGATATAACAAGATAATGTACATGCAAGCCTTTTATAGGCTTCTAAAATATAGGTTACTTGAGAAGTGAAAAGCCAAGAGTTTGTGTCAATTAATGGGGTAAAGGTGAAAGGTCAAAGGACATCTAGAAAGTTAAGAGTCATATAATAATATCATAACAAACCTCTAATTATTCACCGTTTTTAATATTTTAGGGTTCACCAATTCTCAATTTGGGTTTTTAAAAATATTAAAATAATTATAGATCCGAATAAAATATGAAAGAAAATACTCGTTTGAATAAAGTTTTAAACTTGAAAATATAACATTGTCTAACATTTTGGGTAAAAAAGCAAAAAAAACGCTGATCCAACATGCATTAACCTAAAAAATAAAGTTTGAAATTGAATTTTGCCTCCCCTAAACATGACTTGAAGCTGCGTTTTCAGTTTAAAAAAAAAATTGAAAACGAAACACGCAACTCTGTTTTTGATTAAACAGAAAAATAGAACACGAAACTCCGTATTGGAGTGAAATTTGGGGTCATTTTTTCCCAAAGTGACATTGAGGGCCATTATCTGTTAAATAGTAATATTTGGGATCAACACCCCTAACCATTTTATATTCTGTTCATCTTCTTCTTTCACGGCCTCCTATCATCACCAATTATATTCCTTTCGAGTCTCGTATAACCAAAATCATCTATTGTTGCCTCTCAAAACCACCGTTTGATTCATTTTTAACATAATCTCACTACTCCATATTAAACTCATATCATTAAACTCAATTGCGACATATATATGTACGTATGTACCAGATACACATAGTCAGCATTTAATTTGTGTTGTTTGATTATTAAGCTTCGAAGATTTGACCAGATGCGATCTGATTTTTCAAATTTTACCCGATTGTAATCGGATTTTGACCGAATTTTTTCAAAAATGATTTTCCGGTCGATTCCGCAGAAATAGATCGCTGGCCTACCGATTGCCGATTAATCGTCAAAATCGGCGATTTTTACAACACTGATTATGCTAAACCTTAAATTTTAAGTACAATATTTAAAATTAACTTTACAAATATGATCCATTAACTTCATTTGAAATTAAATAAAATATTCGCTATTTATGACAGTCACATATTATGTGTATCATTTAAAATATATGTGACAATATGTTGTAGTGGTATGAAAATGTATAAGTGAGTGAAAAGACTCAAGTTCGATTCCCACAAACGTCACTAATTTTATAGGCATGTTGGTCTATTATATATAAAAGGTTTACATACCTCATCCATCTATGTCATTTATGGTATAAAACTCTTATATCTTTGTATGTGTATCATTTATTATATAATGTTTGAAGAAATTTTTAGAGTAATGATTGTAGAGAAATTAAAAATATGAAATTAAAGTGGTCAATATTTGAAGATGAAGTTGAAGTTTTGGTTAAAAATGGCTTTATACTTGGATGGAGAAAAAATACGAAAGCACCGAGAGGAAAAAAATAGAAATGGAGAGCAAAGCAGGAGCCTGGGTGATAAGGGTCGTCAAGGAGTTGATATGCTCACGATATTTCAATGTTTTCCAAACAAAGTTTAGTTCGAGTAATTTTTGAATTACTAGTTATATATATTAATAAATATGTATAAACACATGTTTATTACATAATATTTAGTAATATTTAGTGAATATTTGTGTATAAAGACAAATGAAAATTTATTTATTTTATTTATTATTTTCTATTAATTTTATTAATTTTTTATATTTATAGGATTTTAAATTATAATACATGCTAGATGGTATATATCTAACTTATTTTTTAATTTGTGTTTATGTATTTAAATAATGAATATTTATTCGAATTGAAATAACGTAATTTTAATAAAAATTAGAATAATAAATACTCAAATTTATTTGTTTAGTGTTTAATGTTGTTAAAATTTTAATCTGATATTTAGTTATTAATAAAAAAGAGAAATAAGTAAAACTCGAGCAAAAATTTGGGAATTGTGACAAAAAGTTTGTAAACTGAGTTGTTTGTGATCAAGAATTCGTGAATAATATTTATGAATTATTCGTTAAATCATAATTTGTTATCTGTTCGTGAACATTGCTAGGCTACATAATATTGAAGCCCTTTTGGTACAAACCCGAGAAGGGTTACAAGTAAACGGTCCACAAGATCTGGATGACATAATAAGTCCGAACTACTTGATATATATGGATGGCACATAGCATCCAGACAGTATAATAAATATTGGAAAATCAGATTTGCCGAACCGTTTTAATAAAGATAGGTGTCAGAACTCCTGAAAAAGCCTGACATGACATAACAAATATTCTGCCACATACTCCAAAAAATAGCGAAAATGATTACATGTTACTGTCAGCACATTCCATCCACAGTTTTTCACACGCCAAAAGGATGTTTACACGTAGTCTCCATTAAGCGCCACATGCAAGTTTACGTCATGTGCGCTCCAAGTGTCGTGCCATCGTGTAAAGGAATTATCCAGATTATGAGGTAACACCTCAAAGCCCTAATCTTTCGTCTATAAATATACCAAGTGTTGGACAAACTTAGTATTTTAGACTAAGTTGTGAATCATTTTGAGACTCTATATGAGTGAGACACATTATGTGTTAGTGGTGTGTATTTATTGGAACGTATTCTTCTCTTCGAGGGGATTCCAACGCATATTAACACGCTCAAAATGAGTAAAAGGTGAATGAGAACTGATATTCCAAAGTTTTACCTTTTAATATGAAAAGTGGTTTTGTACCACATCGAGAGTAGCACAAACCTATTCCTTAGTTTTTCTTATAAATACCATGTACCACATCGAAAAGAAAAACAAGTCCTTTCAAGCCTCTCTTTATAAATAGAGTCTTAGGGCACCAGTTTTATTAAGTCAAGGAAATAAGAGTCATCTCTTTCATTCTTGGTCTCTTTAGTCTTAAATTTTTTCAATATTCCGGTGATAGTTCTCGGGCTCAGTTCAAGTTCGCTGAGAGTATATTCGATCTATCGATTATACTAGTATCTCGTTTTATCCTGGGAAGCAGGTCGCTAAACACGGATGGTGCGGGGCGAAACTGCTTTAAGGAGACAGTTTTCTGGACTCGAGATTAAATCCAATCTCTGTTTGTTTTCTCAAACCCTTCTCCTAATTTAATTGTTAATTCTTATATGCTTATGTGATTTAAGAATTAGCAATGTTCTTATGAATTAGTTATATATTCAATATATATAATAATGTCTTTATCGTACAAGATTGATAACAATCTTAAAGCAGTTTTCTTCAATTTTCATACTTTCTTGTGAGTAGACGCAAAGGTCAATTTGATTGTTTAAATTGGATTTATTTATGGGTATATGAGTGGCCATTATTTGCCTCATTAATTAAATTAAATTTAGTGCGTTAATTTCTTTGATCACTTGTTGCCATGTGCTTAAAATTAATATAAATTTGATTTTAAGTGGTGTTTTGTTTAAGCATAACAGGTACGAGGCAAAAGTAAGCACAAAGTTGTTGGATAATTGGTTTCTTATAAGGCTATTGATGCTTTAATGGTTATCGATTTATGATCAACTTATATTCAAGTGGACATATTTGGTGACATCTCTCTCGGGTTGATCATTATAAATTGGTAGATTAAACCCAAATTTATAATTCGTCCATGTTTTCGCTATTAATGGATAGCTTATTATGTTTTGTTAACATGGTGATTGATTTCTTAATTCTGAATTGATTTTGGAATTATTAGTACACTGATACAAGAATCGTATATGCTATAGTTTACATGCGTGTTTGCAAGTTCATAACATGATATTGCTATGCAATTAAATGATATGGCTACATAAATGTGACCCTTCATGATGGAACTTGATTATTTGGTGATTAATTTTTTAATCATTGTTGAGTGATGATAAGGCATCAATTATTATTGTTTAATCTTTAATAATGGAGTTATATCACAAATTTGTAATACTGGATAGAATGCAGTAACATGTTTGTTGTTAAATAATGTGACGAGGTGGGCAGCTGAAGTGAACCAGATTTACAATTGCTCAGGATTCTCCACATTAAAAAACCTAATGGGCCTGGAGTACAGGTTATGGGTCGGCACATAAATTATATTTTTCTGGTTGGATTTTTCCTCCAGTTAAATAGTAATTTCACGTGTTGGTGTCGGTCTGCTGCGGCAGTGACACACGAGCCTATTATAGTGATCCATATGATACTTAATACGGCGAATATTGATCTCAGTAGTTACGCTGAACTTCGGAGAGAATCCGAAAAGTTGTTAACCCTAACGCATCAGTTGATCAAGGATCACTGAATGTGGGGTTATTGAAGATTTATATTCTTCCTTGGGCCTTTTATGGTTATACCAGTAGGTGAGCCAGAAATGTAGGTTCGTGTGAACCATGTAAATATTTTAGAGAAATTCGGTAATTGAATTTTTAATGATAAGAACCACGGGAAGTTCTTTAAACATAATATTAAAATCTTATAGGTTTTAATGAATGACATAAAACCTGCTCAGATGAGAAGTAGTGACACGATACGTGTTTACTGTCTGGTTTGATAGTAAAACATTTATCACTCGTACTCGTAGTCGAGTCAATATTGAAGCTAAATAGAGAGATGTGTGCTCTATAAACTCAAGGGCAAATCCAACTTAATACAGATAATTAAGATGGTAGTGAATAAATTTGATGATGAATAATCACCGGGCAAATTATGTTTGCAACGTGAATATTCATGAGGTCGTTGCACCTTACTCGCATTAAATAAATGGAGTAGATGCAGGCTTGAGTTGCGCTCTGAGAGAGATGCAAAACGATTGTGATCAGCTTAGACTATCACTGAATTTGAGGATATTAGTTACGAAGGGCTAATCGTTCCTTAAACATGATACCACAGAAGGAAATAATTAAATTTCCTATTAGTTTTGGAATATTTTCTGACATTCTGTAAAATATTAAAATTGTGGGGGTATCTAAAATAGAAAATTATTGAATTTTCTATGAATAGTGGAATGTAATGAAACATTCTTGAAAATAATTGAAATGTGGGGGTATCTCGAAACTTGATACCAATACATCTGTTGGTAGCATGAGATCCAAAATCAATTGAGATATTTTGGATGGATACATAGACAATGGTTGAGTCTAATAATATCCGATATATGAATCTAATTTTTGAGATTCGTAAGAATACTATTACAGAGTTTAGGAATGCTTATGCGATAAGCTAGTAGATCCTAGTAGATCTGTAATTAAAAGTCATCTAAATGAACTTACGAGTTATTGGATGAATGTGATGATGAACCTGCAGAGAGCAAAAGACTTGGATAATTGCTAGTCCCGATTGTCTTGATAATTTGCTTGAAGGTGAACTCGTAAATTTAATAGAAGCAATGCGCTTCTCGTATAATTTCTTGATAAGTGAATATATCAAGAGAAAATTTGACTATTACTAAGAGTCAATAAATCAAGATTTTCTAGCACGTGTACTAGAAAATGGATTGTGCATGTTCTCTCTATGTCCTTTGTGGGGGAAAGGATGTTAAGAAATAGAGAGAGTGGTTCTGTTTGACAGAATCTTGTTTAAAAAATGTATAGATCTTCTTACGAGATAGAAGCATTAGGACCCAAATGAATTTTTAAATTGGAAAAATATATCTGGGTCTGAAGGAAGTATAAGGTCAGACTGATACAAAAAATATTACAGTCGAAAGTGATGACCTTATATAATTTATGAAATATTCTCGAGTTTTGAGAATAATGTTCATTAAGATGATACTAAAATTATCGTATTGTGAAATTTAAAAGTGCATCAATGAACATTGAGATGGTCTTTCTAAATAGATATTTGGAGAAATATCTATTTACGTGAACCCGAGAGTTGCTCTAGATAAAGCAAGAGTAGAAAATCTGTATTTTCGGTGATCATGTTGAGTGAAACAACATTGACACAAAATAATGGCATATTAAATTTGATATTGCTATGATAAGCAATGGCTTCAAATAAATGACATGGTTGCCATTTTGAGGACGCTCAAAATTGGTTGCTATGTGAATAAGGATTGCCAGTTTAAGGACACTTTAACTCGGTAATGATGCAAACTGAAATTGCTGGTTTTTTGGGACGCTAAAAGCTGGTAATATCAATAACAAGTGAAGCCTTAAGTAATAACTAGTAAAGTTATTTCATAAATGTGAAATATGTCAATATGAGATGTCAAACTGATTCAAAATCAGAGAATTGACAAGCGTGCATGTGTTATTTACACATGATATGCAAGTCATAATTGATTGCATGTGAGTGATCTGATCATTACGAGAAGTAATGACAAGAGGATCATCTCTGAAAATCTTGATGAGATTGAAAAGTTTTATTTGAAGATTACAATCTTCGTGACTTTAAAAGTTTTAGATGATACATGTCACATGTTGGTGATGTGAATTTTGAAGAGATCAACGAAGCTAAAATTGTCATAGCTGGAATGGATTTATATTTATCCAAGCGTAGATGAACAAGGATCTCTCAAGAAGGATTGTAAGTCTGTTGTACTTTTTAAAATTGTACAAAATTAGACATAGGCTATACAGTTGGTAAACTGGGTAGATGCACGAGTACAATGGAAATTGGTCACTTGGAAGTGATTGCAATGAGATTTAAGGTGTATGATATGTGCTCGTGAGCTTGGACTGCAATACGAAAGATATCTAATTGTACTATATGAATATAGTATGTAAATTAGATATCTGACTTTAAGAACTTAAAAGTCATTCGAGAATACATTTCACACTTAGCAGTCGTGTCATGGAAATCCTAAACTTAGCTCAATTCATGATGGAATACGAGTCTGGTGCATAAAATAAATGCAGTTAAAAGGCTGAGTAGCCACTTTGTAAGGATATTCCTAAATGACAAGGAAAATGTGTCTTCAATATGCATATATCGTGTAATCAATATGCAAATTGGGAGATCACATTATTGTGTATGAAATGGTATGTCTCACATCTATGATGAGGACATAATACCATTAAACAACTATTCTCAACGAGAATTATCATGATTGACTATGTAAAGTCAAATGATAATGTTTGGATCCACTGACCAGATGGTTAAACTGAGTAAATCTGTTTAAGACAAGGGAATCTAGTTAGACCGAGAGATAGTTGTCAAATCATCGAGAGGAATGAGCCTTGCCTATTGCTTAACGGCGTCATGGTGGACACCCAACCTTGCTGACTGGAGATCCCAAGAACTTGGTTCAATGGGACAACTAAATCATGATGACTAAATCACTGTGGGGGTAACCCCTGGCCTATTTCTATGATGATGAAACAGTGAGACCCGTAAGGTACGAGGTTAAGCTTTATGCTTTTAATGATCTTTGACGAATACAAGGATTTCAAGTTTGAATACATAATATTCGGTTGAGTAAACGCGGGTTACTCTATAAGATAAAGATCACCTATGTAAGAGAGAAGTATGGCCGCTTCAAAGGAGAATTGCGAGGCACAATTCTTTAGAAACTCTTGCAGAACCAGGACGATGTTCCAGGGCCAAAATGGACATAATCATGAGAACTGAATGAGTCAGGAAAGATATAGTGATGAGTATGTCATCGTTTACACAAACGGTCGAACAGTTCAAGGACATCGCGTCATACTGTCTACCAGTAAAGTCGATATACTTATTCGAGCGAAGGTTCAAGGAGCATTCTCTACCTATCGTATGCTATATCTGACCGCCGGAACTATCACCAAGTCAAGCTCCGCGTCTGTCTGTCTATGTGGTGTCTATGTGGTGCGTGCTACTGGACCATCAATCTCATTTGTGGGGGATTGTTGGACAAACTTAGTATTTTAGACTAAGTTGTGAATCATTTTGAGACTCTATATGAGTGAGACACATTATGTGTTAGTGGTGTGTATTTATTGGAACGTATTCTTCTCTTCGAGGGGATTCCAACGCATATTAACACGCTCAAAATGAGTAAAAGGTGAATGAGAATTGATATTCCAAAGTTTTACCTTTTAATATGAAAAGTGGTTTTGTACCACATCGAGAGTAGCACAAACCTATTCCTTAGTTTTTCTTATAAATACCATGTACCACATCGAAAAGAAAAACAAGTCCTTTCAAGCCTCTCTTTATAAATAGAGTCTTAGGGCACCAGTTTTATTAAGTCAAGGAAATAAGAGTCATCTCTTTCATTCTTGGTCTCTTTAGTCTTAAATTTTTCCAATATTCCGGTGATAGTTCTCGGGCTCAGTTCAAGTTCGCTGAGAGTATATTCGATCTATCGATTATACTAGTATCTCGTTTTATCCTGGGAAGCAGGTCGCTAAACACGGATGGTGCGGGGCGAAACTGCTTTAAGGAGACAGTTTTCTGGACTCGAGATTAAATCCAATCTCTGTTTGTTTTCTCAAACCCTTCTCCTAATTTAATTGTTAATTCTTATATGCTTATGTGATTTAAGAATTAGCAATGTTCTTATGAATTAGTTATATATTCAATATATATATAATAATGTCTTTATCGTACAAGATTGATAACACCAAGTACTAGAGTGTTGTGGTAAATTCAATTTTACACATGCACCCATATACATGTAGATACAATCTCTTACTTATCTTTCTTCTTCGAAATCCGTTCTCATTCTCACGTCGGAAGTGTCGTAAAACCTCCACCGACATTATTTTGCATGAGCCCACCCCGACAACTTCACCGCATCCCAACCATCTGACGAGGATCAGAGGAGAAGGAAGAAATATGGCGGACTGAGCGTTATTAAACATGTTCGTAGATAATTTTTTTGAATATGTCGATAAGCGAATAAATTTTTTGACTCGATAAAAATTCGAATTTAAATACGAGTTTAATATATTTTTAACGAGTTGAAAGATGAACACTTAAGAGATTAACTCAGTATGAATCATGTACATTAAATATCCTACTCCCTTATACATTAATGTTCAATGTTATTTTTTTTTGATTAATTTGGAAAAGGTATTCTGCTTCTGAGTAAGTGGAACATCCCTCTCAAAATAAAAATCAGTTCAATTTATTTATTTTGACGATTTTGGACCAGCAATTTTGTGACTTCTTCCCACCAATTTCCCCCGTTTATATTTTTCATTTCACGCCATCTTAATAGGGATGGCAATCGGGTCATATCGGATCGGGTATTATAGAATCTATATCCAAACCCGAAAATTTTATCCATATCCGAACCCGACCCGAACCCGAAAAATACCCGAAAATGAATACCCGAACCCGATCCATCGGATTTCGGATCGGATTCGGATATACCCGAAACCTGAAATTTTTTGAATTGGATATTCATACCCGAACCCGAAACCCGAACCCGAAATCTGAAAATTTGTATAATGATTGATATTGCAAGTGCTTGGGATCGAACACGCGACTTGTAGAGAAAGAGTTTTAATGTGTCATCTTCAACCACTCCACCACATCATTAATTTTGATATTATATGTATAGGTAATATTAAAAAAATCAACTCAATTGATACCCAGTTTTTTACATTTATTACTAAAACATATTTTGTTAACCTTATAAATCTAATCACCCATTTAAATGATTGAATAATTACATTTCATTAAACTTTATAATTAGTTAATTTTTAACATAAATATAAAAATATATGTTTAAAAAAATATATAATAATATGTATAAGGTAAACTATAGAATATATATATATTATATAATATTATAATGTGTAATATATAAAATTTTAATATTATATATATTATACATTTAATAATTCGGGTTTCTTTCGGATTTCGGGTTCGGATCGGGTTCGGATAGCGTTTCGGATTTCGGATCGGGTTTCGAATCGGTATACCTAATATCCAAATCCAAATCCAAAAAATTTCGGGTTTAAAAATTAAATCCAAATCCAAATCCAAAAAATCGGGTTCGGTATATCCAAAATTTCGATTTCGGGTTTCGGATCGGATATCCGTCGGATCGGATTATTTTGCCATCCCTACATCTTAACTTATGTGCTTATGATGATACTTTTTTTGTTTGAAGCGTTTGTGGGATATGTCATGTTGCTACCATCATTTTTAACTGAATAGAAAAAATATTATAGCATCAAAATATGTGAATACAAATAAAATAATATATTTTTATTCACATCAATTTTTTTATGTTAAATTTTCCCCAAAAAATATACACAATTACGGCTGCTGATGATCAGGGACTAGACCCAAAATTTAATAAGAATTAAAAAGTCGTTTCCTTTTATTTATTTATTTTAAATATAACTCGGAAAGTAATATATAGCATTATTATTAGATAAATTTCAAGTTTACTGAGAATAGAACATTATTTGTGTTTTTTTAAAAACTTCAATTAATTCTTAAAAAATATTATACTGGTTAGATTTTTGAATTTCGATTAATATTTATGAATTATTATTTACTTGTATATTTTATAATCAACAAGCTTACCATATTAATTAATATTAAATATAGAAATGTATCCAATTTTTGTTACGGATAATCCTCTATTTATCGGATTAATCCGTGATTAGTATCTAAATTTACAGTGCCAATTAATTAGCTATTTTTACAACCAATGTATGTTACATATATATATCTTTATTTATCGAATTATGTTACATATATATCTTTATTTATCGAATTTAAACGTCACTTTTAGTAGGAAAGATAAAAAAACAAGAATTAGCATTTTCTATTAATTTTCAATTTTTGTTAACCGAATTTCTAGTGTGTGATCAAGGCATAAATCTCTTTTATATATAATAGGAGAACAATGTATAATTTATTAAAAAGTCTTATAAAAGATGTGGTTTGTGGGAATCGAACTCAAGTTATTTCATTTAACTATACAACCTCTTACCACTACACTATATTATCACATGTGTTTTTTATCATCTATACTATATTATAATAGACGAAACATTAAAAGTTTGGTAGTCGGTCGGTCGATACTCGCTGAAATTACTTACTTACCCTTATTTAATTAGTAATAATATTACATTATTACATTATATTATATCCTATATATAATAATAAAAATAGGAGAGAACTTACATATATATAATGTACTACTAAAGATCAAAAGAGATCGAATCCTAACAATCATATATATATATATATATATATATATATAATCTATACTATTATATTAAAGATAAAACAATGAAAATTGTTTGGTAGTCGGTCTGGTCAGCGTAATTATAGTAGTATTCAAAATAAAACACTTAAATAAATAGATAAATATTCATAACAAAATTATAATATGTCTGATGGTTTTCGTTAAAACATAAATAATATATAAAATTCATCCGGTCGGGATAAACAAAATTATACCATTGATCCAATTTTAAATAAAAAATTAAAATAACTACATATGATTAGATGGATTTGAAGAATCGGGCTAAAATAAAATAATAAATATTATTGATCCCGCTAAAAACATTATATTATTGAACCAGACTATAACAAAATAAAAAATTAAAAGAAAATTTGTGGGGTCGATATAATGTCATAAAACTAAAAAAAATACATATTATTCATTCGGTATAAAATAATATAATAATCAACGTGTGCTAAAATAAAATTAAACAAAATAGTAAGTATACCTAACTGGATTTGGTTGATATAACGTGCATCAAGCTAACATAAATTTTTTGACATTCACACATAAAATTTTACATTGATCCAGATATTAAAATAATATAAATCTGAATATAGTTAGTTGGATTTGGCCGGTTAATAGACTAATGACAATTCTTATACTATTGATCTCACCTAAAATTTACCTTTTAATTAAATATAATAATATTTCATAAACATACCTATAAATATCAGTAAAAAATATAAATTTCAATCATTATATTATTTTTTAAAACTGTAGTATCACTAACTTATACACCTATGTGCATATTAATAAGTATTATCAAATCATATTATTAAAATTTCAAATAAATAAGTTTCATAACTTAAAGTTTTTACTCCAAATTAAATTCAAACAAATTATGTAATATTAAAATGAATCCGTGCATCGCACAGGTTTTAAGTTAGTACAGATAATATGTAAGTGTGCTAAATGAATATTTTATTTAACTTTAAAGATACTTACTTGAATTCCGCAAAAAAAAGATAGTTAGTTGAATATTTGTACAATTAATTTTAAAGAATTGAATTTCAGATATAAAATTAGGCATAGTACATAAATGGATTATTATCTTATTTATTAATTATTTTTTAGTTTGAAAATATATCTCATATATTTTTAACATATTTTTTATTATAAAAAGTAATTAAAATGTACATATATAATTTTTTAGAAAATATTGAATATAGAATCGCTTATATATAAATAATCCATATTGGTATTACATATTTAGATAAGTTCGAATTATAATGAGTCAATGCATTTTAGAACTTGACCCATTGTTTAAAAAATACTCGAAATTTGACTACATGACCCGGCCGAAAAACATCGTCACATTCTACGTTTAGTAAATTTAAATTACAAGTTCGGTGAGAATATCTTACCAATAATATAATTTTTTTTAATATCTTATGTTAATATAAATTAATGTGTTTGAGGTCTTTTTAGAATCAAGTCAATTGATTATTTATACTTAAAATTACTAACTTCACTGGTAACGCATTATTATTTTTGGGATTTGTCCCAATTTTAAGAATATTTGAAATTTGAAATGAGATATCACTAGATTTGTTAAAACTATGATTATATATTAAATCGATTTATTTTTCACTTAAAAAAAACTAACTTTTTAAAAAGAATTCTTTTAGATCAACAATATTCATTGATCAAGATAATATTGTACAAATATTTTGAATTATTCAAATAAAAGTTATATCTATACTATATTGTAGCATTTGAATTCATTGCATTTTATATTATTTAAGGAAAAAAACATATATTGTTCAATAATTTGAATGAATTAACCAGTTCAACTGATATTTATAAAACTTTTTCGAACTAAATTTTTTTAATTTTAGAAGAATAGTATAAAATGTTATCAAATTATTATAAGAAGAAATATTAGAGTCGTAATGAAAGAAACTTAAAAACGGTTTAAATAACGATATAAATACAATTTTTCTTTCGAATTCTTGAAAAAAATTCATGAATATCAATAATAAGTCTTAAAAATATATAATTCATTTTTATGTTACAACCATGATTGATACTCGGTTGCGTAAAAAAATAGATATGGATTGTTTGTCAGTGATAATGTGAATACCATATATAAATTATAGCAATTTATTTCTTACATTTGAATAATTATAAATGCATGTTATTTAAGTAATCAATTATCTCACTAGATGTTAATAATGATTATACATGTACATAAATCAGATATTTAACATATAAATAATTAAAACCATCATAATTTACTAAAAGATGTAACATACAATAATTTACATGCTAACACACACATACGTATAACTTAATCTTACTTTGTTAATATTAGTGTAAATAAAAAACTAACATTTTCCCATACATACATACGTTGAATTTAAAAAACTAATATTTTTCATTAAAATCAACTTTAATATTAACAATAATGTAAATTTTACATTATTGTATATTATGATTGCAAGTCATTCTGACTTCAGTTATGCATTTTTTATCTTTTAAAATTGAGTAAGTTAATTGTAAGTTAGTAGCTAACTCAATAATAATATAGAGCAGTACATATAGTTTATTTAATAAAATTCAAGATTTTGGTCAAACTCTGTATTCCAACATATATGTTAATTTGTAAACATACTAACGATATTCTAGAGATTGAGTTTAATCGTTTCGTTTTAAACGTACACTTACTACCCTGTTTATATTCATTCATTAAATATAAAATAACGGGTAAGAAAATATAATATAATAATAGTTGAGGGAATATTCACTCCTAAAAGTGAAGAAGTATTCGAAACTCCTAATATTATAAAGGGGGACATGGAGTTTGTTAGAGAGAAATTTTATTTCCATTTCTTCAAAATTTGACTAAAGAGCCTCTATACAGATATTGTTGGAGTTGCTTTACAAATACTATAATTGTATGATGCATAAATAAATTCTAGAAAATGATCCGTGGGTCACACCGGCAATAACCCGTAGTTCATAAATTACATGGCAAATATGACTGGTTTGTTTTCCTTAATAATGATGAATGATGGACCTTGTACACGAAAAGTCTCCGTTTATAACAATAAGTAATTACATCATTAAAATTGTATAAAATTTAGTGGTTAGAAAGCATATGACAAATTCTTTTTTTAATTGAGTTAAAAAATTTGGCTCATAAAAGTTATCCTCGTATATACTAAATTTTTTTAGTGATAGATTCCAGGTAGTTTAATTGAGAAAGAGGGTTCTCAAGAAATTTTCAGTTATGCGCATGGTCGTAAAATTTGGTAATCGATACTAATTATTGATTAGAGATTAATTGATAAATTGGGGATTAATCGGAATAAAAATCAGATATATTTAAATATTTTAATGATATTTAATATATTTACCTAATTTATTATGAAATATATAATTTAAAAATAATTTATAAATATTAATTGGATTTCAAAAAATAGATCGGCCACATTTTTTAAGGATTAATCGGTGATTAATCAATTTTTTTTTAAAATCGGAAATTTTTAGAATACTGGTTATGCGAGATAATTTTAATTTAATTAAAAGTAGCATTTCAGAAAAAATAGCGCTTGTTCATAAGATATTTGTAACCTCATACTATTTACAATCACCTACAAAATATTTCTGTACCCGATATGATTGTGGTATTTGCGTATTCCCTTGCTCTACTTCATGCTGGTATCCCGTCGTAAAAATCGGTAATAGGTACTAATCGTTTTAGATACCGATTATGAATTAATCGGTAAATCAGGAATTAATCGGAACAAAAATCGTGTATATTTAAATATTTTAATAATATTTAATATATCTGGCTTATTTATTATGAAATATATAATTCAAAAATAATTTATAAATATTAATCGGATTTCAAAAAATAAATTGACCAAATATTTATTAAGGATTAATCGTGGATTAATCGGGAAATTTTTTAAAAATCGAGAATTTTTAGAACACTATCCAATCGCACGTGCTAAAACTGGGTATCAATTTTTCTTGATTTCTTTACGGATCTTGTAGATGTAATAATATCCACATTTTTCACTTGGGACTGATAACAAAGTCAATTTCTTGGTAAAAGTAAGTAGATCTTTTTCTTCTTCAGTTTCCCTTGAGTTGGTTGTTTGTTATATTTTTATAAACATAAACAAAATTAAAAATGAGCCCCAATATCAAATCTAATTAAAATATTCCATATCAATTTCCATGTCATTTTGTATAAATTTTTTTATATAAAATTATATACGCCTAACACTATTTTATGTATATTGTGTTAATTCTATGAGTGCACATTAGTTATTAATATAACTTCGTGACAACGTTAAAAAATCTAATTTCAAATGGAGTTCTATATTTTGCAAAAATCCATATAGGCATTGAAATCATACTGCAAACTAGAAGATGCAAAACTGAACTAGAAGAACAAAAGAGAGCCCATATAACTTAAGCAGAGGAAGTGTGTAACAGTTCCCATTGATAATTTTGAAAGAAAATCAAGTAACAGCAGACCAAAAAAAACAGACATCTTGAAACAGAAAAGAAAATCTTTAAAAAAGAAAAATATTCAAAGCACACAGTGACAGTGTACTTAAACCCCTGCAAAATAGTGCATGCATGAGCATTGAGCATGTTCTTTTCTGGAATAAACCTCCAACTAATTTATCATCCTGCAATTCATTCTTATCTCTCCATTTGAACCAGTTAGCGGGCTAATATCACCCATCCGAATCATGGCTGCAGCAAAATCTGAAGCAAAGTTGCCTGGGTTGCTACTATATGTTGACACAATTGAATCAGTTGAGCCTCCACTGAACAGTTGTTGATCGGAGTGGAGTAGACCTTTCTTGTTCATAAGGTTGCTGAAATAGTAGTTGTCGAAAGACGTAGGGGACTGGAGTTCCAGTGGAGTCAAATTGTTGTCACCTGTGCCGTTTGTGCTTGGGCAGTTGCTTTGGATTTTTTGAGCAAATGAATCATCCAAGTTGTTTTCGTTGTATATTCGACCTCTAAAAGTGGTGCACCTTGCTTGCCCGATTGTGTGAGCACCTGATTTGGTCATAAATTTCGAATTAGTTAGCATCTGAGATTGAATAATTGCATACTCCAAAGTGGAAATTGATAGATTAGATGTATAATTTAAGAGAGTAAGAGCTAACCAGATAAAGCGACAAGGTCTTGAGTAGAAAGGCCGAGAGCATTAAATCTTGAATTGAGGGCGTTGAGGTTTGCAGTTGGAGCAGGAATGCTATTATTTGCTGCTCCTTGGCTTGCTGTTCTAGCGTCTCTTCGTCCAAGCTTTACATCCCAGTCTGGCCCTCCAAGCTACAGCATTTTTTCATCATACAGAATTAAGGATACTAGCATACAAGGCCTAAGAAACAGGCAAAAACTGCTCCTGTTTTAAAGATTTGGTAGACTGTTTACGCGGAGAACCCCAGCTTGAAATACATAAACATCTATAAAATATGGTCTTAAATTAATAGAGTAATATCAAAAAAATAGATATGCAATGAAATAAGACATGCTGGAGCCTTACGATTTTAACAGAGTCACGTGCAGTCAGAGCTAGAATGTCAGCACAAGAGACAACACCAGGACAAACATTTTCAACCGCAGATTTTATGCTGTCTACAACCTCGAATCCCCTGGCAGAATTGACGTTTGGAGCTGCTCTTTTCTCTCCTGTGAATGAAGATGTGTCATCGAGGAGAATTGATCCATCGCATCCCTGCAAAAAATATAAAGTAATGATTTAGCTTTAAGAGTTCTTAGTTCGTTCTGATTTAAAAAAGCATCTTGTGCTTGTATTCTACTTCTCTGCCCTTCCAAACGTAGTGATGGTATTTAAACTGTGTCATGATTTTAAGTATCTATCTTTGAAGTAATGTACGAATCTAGTACTTTCAAAGCAACTTTGCCGGTGAGTCTTCTACTCGATCTTCACTACTACTTCTAAGTAGATATTAAAAAATAATAATGAGGAAGGCTTCTATGCATGTATATGCCTAAATGCAATGTTCGTCTCCTCCCTAATCCCGATCAACTATAATATCATTTCTCAAGAAAAAGTATTGCAGCAAGTGATAAATGCGTGTACATGTGCTTGGTGTTTACACATACATACTATTACACAAAAACTAAACTGTATGTTTGCAGAGTCGAAAAATATGTAAAAACGAGGAAGAAGCACATTACATTGACAAAGCAATCATGGAAGAATAAGCGAAGAAGAGATGCACCCATTCGGGTTTCCTTGAGTACGGCAGAATGCACATTGTATTTCACAGTGGGTATAAGGTCAGGGCATGTTTTAGAATAGAAGTCAGGTGTAAGTTGAGCTGATGAAATGCCAATGAAGAGCAATAACAAGTTTAAAATCATATTAACCACGACTAGCGAATAAAATGTAGCCATTACTCTTTATATATGGAACGTTAAAAGCACTGATATGAATGATGATTAGCTAGAGAGAACCAAGTATATATGTTGTGAATTATAAACAACACAGAATGATGGTATTTATAGTGATCACAAAGGTGAATCATTCATTTTCTTGCAAGTTACTAGACAGGGCAGGTTAGCAACTCAAAGACTACAGGCATGGACTTTTTCACAAGAAGCTTTCTCTTCTCTTCAAATTTTCAAAAGCTAATGGAGCAGTTATATATCTCTGTGTCTTATATGGGGTTAAATGGCAGTTAGGTCACTCAACTCACTACTAACTTTCAGTTGGGTCATCCAACTCAAAAAGTTGTCAGTCAACTCACAAATCTCTTTAAAATTTTCACATAGGTCACTTGCCGTTACAGACGTTAAATCTTGGATGGAAAAATGACTCAGCAGTCTGACATGGCTGATTTGTGGCATATGGACCTCATCTAACCCGACCCAAATATTAGAGAACCCAGTATATCATCCCTCTTTTATAAACTCTCCCCCTTTTATACAAAATTAGGGTTCATATCAAGCTCAAAGCATCTGCTATGTCCAGTACGAAAAGCAGTAGTTCGTCAGTTAGAAATCCGTTCGGAAGTAGCAGTAACTCATGGGCGGGTGGTAAACATTACGACCCTGATTTTGAATATCGTTTCAATGGTATCAAATGCAAGTGCGATCTTGTGGCACCATGTCAAGAAGCTTGAAAAGAAGGGACATTGGACCCGGGAAGAAGGTTTTTCGGTTGCAGTCAATGGAAGGCAAGTGTATTTTGCATTGTTATCTTGTTTAATGCTTAAATGTATTTAGCTAACTTGGCTTATAATTTGATTAGGATTCAAGGAAAAAATGTAATTTTTTTCTATGGGCTGATCCTCCATACATCGATAGAGCAAGAGAAGTTGTTCAGGAATTGAAGGCAAAAGTGAGAGTCAAAGATGATCAACTGGAAAGAGCTATAGCAAAGTTACGTTTTGTCGAAAAAAAAATGTTGGTTTTCAACGAAGAATGTATGTCACTTCGTAAGAAAAATGGTGAATTAGCAAATAATGTTCTTAGTAACAAACTAGATGGTAGCAAAATGAAGAAGTTAGTATTGCTTATAATTATAGCTTGGTTTATTTTTAGGTTCTTCAAGTAATGGTGAACATTGGTTAGAATGTTCTTAGTGATTTCATGTAATTTGTACTTCCTTCATGTAATGGATGCTATCAATGTTATCAACATTTTGTTAGTAAAATATTCTACTCTACCCATGTTTCATAATATAAATGCACTGTGATGTGTGTTACCAATAAAAAGTTAGGCCAGAAATATGCAAATAACATAATATAGATTGAAATTGAACAATCATAAGATTCTCATTACAAAGAGTTTAGGTAGAACCTAATAAAGCTACATAATAAACTGGGAACATAAAATAATAAAGGGTCCTAAATAATAAAAGAGTCAAACTGTCAATAACAAAATGTCTCACAAGTTTCCCATTACAAAATGTCTCAAAAGTAACATAAAATAATCACTTCTTTTTTGGTCTTGGAGGTGCAAAGGACTTGACAGACTTTCTTGGAGTTTTTTTCTTGGCTGATTGTGCAACTGTTGGAGGTGTTGATGCAGGTGGTGTGCATCCAGTACCAATGTGGTTCCCTAGACTTGGAGTTGGCATCTATGAAAAAACATAAAATATAAGTACATTATTACAATATGCAGCAAAAGTTTAAAAACTAAGAATACTTACAAATTTCATCCTTTGGTTATGCCCATGTTGTGGTTCTTCCATGTTTTCCATTGTATCATTCACCAGTTCATCCTCACCAGTTAGGATTTCTTCTTGTTGCAACTGCATCTCTTGAGTTACTTCTTCCATAGCAGTCTGCTCCTTTTGTGGTCTCCCCCTCTGCTTTTTTGGTCCCTCTGGATACAAGTGTTTATCTGGGCATTTATCTCTCTTATGGCCTTCCTTCCTACAGAGACCACAATGCATTTTTCTCCCTGAAAAACTCAGTCTAGCCTTCTTACCACTAGATACAACACCCTCCCAACCCTCTCTTCTTCTCATCTTTTTGGGCCTACCTCTAAGCTGTTTCACAATCAAAGGGGGCATAACTGTGTCACCCTCAACATCTTCCCAGAAATCTTCCCCTCTTATTACATCCAAGCAGTGAGAGTAACACCTCATGTATGTCTCTTTTGAGTAGCATTTGTCAATATAGTCAAAAATATCATGTCTAGCTTTCTGAATTGCAACCACACCATGAGCACATGGTATCCCTGTCAAATCCCAGATTCTACAAGAACAGCTTCTATTTTTTAAATTCACAGAACATGAAGTACCCTTACCTTTCACTACATATGTTTCCCTCCCATCTCAAAGCACAGAATAAGCACTGCCATCTTTCACCGCCTCATCTAAATTTTTTTTAGCTTTAGGAACAATTAAGCAATCCCTTCTAGCCATTCTATCTCTATTTTCATGCACTCTGGTCATTATCATGTCATGTATTTCAATGAGCATATCAATAAGAGGCATGTACCTTGCTTTGAGAATCCAGGAGTTGAAGCATTCACTGATATTATTCTCTGTAGAATCAGTTTTTGAATGAGTCTTGAAGTAAGCCTTGGACCACACAGCGATATCCAATTGATTCATCTTCTCAAAGGCACCCTTGGAGACAGAAGCAAGTTCTTTCATGGCAGACTTAAAAGCTTGTGGGTGAGTTGCAGTAGATGCTCTCCAGAATGCATCACTAACTGCACCACTTAGATATTTTCCCTTCAAGTTAGCACCTAGATGCCGGGTGCAAAACCTGTGTTCCACCTGAGATAATAATTCCTTAATAGCCTTGTCCAACCCCTGCATCCAGTCATATAACATGTTAAAAAGTGCATAAATTAAAGTCAGAAATTGAAGATATTGAATTTGACCTTACTGCTTCTTTAAAGTCCTTTTTACAACCAAATATCTGACCAACTTTAAATTTTATATCTTTGGCAGGTGTATGCACATTAAAAACCTCATCTACATATTTCATTTTATCATATCCAGGGGGGGATTAGCATAACAAAATTCTTCATCACTCTCCTCACTACTAGGATAAAAACCCCTGTCTGATTCACTGTCTTCATTACTCTCATACATTTCATTCAAATTCGCTTCCCTCTCATGTTCATCCATCTTCTTTTTTTCTTCTCTACTGGATTTCCTAATCTCTACAAACTCATCATCACTATACTCCCTTTCCATATCAGACTCATCAGTAGGTACAATAACATGGTAGACATACAAAACAATGTTATTACCACATTCCTTACCCAACTCAATTAGTACTGGCTTCGATTCAGCATTAAGCAAATAAATCTTAAGTTCAGGAGTTCTAAAGTACAGGGAATCAAACTCACCAACAGGACCACTAAATAATTTCTTCAAATCATCAATACTAAGCTTCTCAAAATCAATACGCTTATAAAGTTTTCTCATATTACTTGTGTACGATTGATAAGGAACATGCACAAAATGACCTCCATAGTATAATATAACATTATACAAATTATCCCTGTTAAATGTAAGTAAATAATTAAAGAACCCTAATTTACACAGGTACATAACATTCTAATAAAATAGAAAAAAACAGGACGGGTTCAACCCTAATTGAAGCATCCTAATAATTAAAAAACACAAGACGGGTAATTACTTACGTTGTTTCTTCTCCGGTGGTTGCATTTTCATCCACTTCATCCTCTATGTCAGCGTCATCATCTTCAATCACAATTTCGTCTTCATCATTTGGTTCTTCAATTATACGAACTTCAACTCTTGATCGAGTTCGAACCATCTCCGAAATTAGGTTTACAATAGAATGGATTTGGGTGTGTGTACAGTTAGGGATTTTGTTATCAAGTAAGTAATTTTGGGGAATTTTGTTATAAGAGGGTGGGTTATAATAGAAACGGGTTTGTAGATGGGCTGGGTTTGCTAACTGGGCTGGGTCATTTCACTGACGTGGCATGTGATCTGGCACTCACCTGGCACTTATCTGGCAGCAATAGACGGACTTCCGTCTATTGTCAACGCGAGTTAACAGACGTGAAATTTTAAACGAGTACAATGACTTAAATGAATATTTTTAATTCACATATGACCTCAATGAGAACTTTTTGAGTTGGATGACCCAACTGAAAGTTAGTAGTGAGTTGAGTGACCTAACTGCCATTTAACCCGTCTTATATGTTATGTATGACCCTGTCTAAGAACATTTTCATTGTAGTTTTACCATCTTAGACTGTGCAAGGCTTTTTCAAATTATCTTTAATTTTTTTATGAAACGACAGCATTTTTGTATGCAGAAAAAGCTTACTAAACATCTTGTAGATGTACAAGTTAAGTTAGTACAATTAATCAACCATAATTAGATGCATGGCAGGAGTGTTGGACATGTTAAGTTAATTACCATATTTGCTTGGGCATGCCAGAACATCTTATATACAGAAGCAATGCGCTTAGTACAAATCATAAACACCCGGAGACTAAAAATAGATAGATATCTGAGTCATTCAGATAAATAAAGAAATGATTATACTTCTCTTCAGCAATTGTTCCAGTTCTTTTTCTATATATTGACCATGCATGGCAGCGTTGAGCTAGTCAAGCTAGTTCAGTAGCGAGGGAATTGTATCCTTCTATCTATAATATTTAAAAATACAATAAGTTTGACCTTGCATATACAAACGTGTGTTCACATAGTTTATGTTATTATTTACGTAACCAAAATCTCCAAAAAAATGTTGTTTAATATGTTAGATAACAAACTGCTCAGGAAACACGGTTATTCAACAGCTAACTTATATTATGGTCCCAACTGGTGTTAAAAACTGCCGTGCTGGTTAAAAAAGTGCTATCAAAAATTGAGATATAATATATAAAAATAATATTTTTGAAAAGATTTGATGATAAAACTGATATCTACTTCCTGCAAAAGTTAAAAATAGACATTTTAGAAATTACCAAACACCTAACAACTTTTGAGCGGGCTGTAGCGGTCTATAACAACAATACCAAACTGGATACGTTATAAACTACAATTAAAGGGCTAAACTGCAAACTACTACACCTTGACTTGTCAATTTTATTTTGTAGTTGTTTGTCACAAAGTCAAATTTCCACATCTCTGATTAGTTAATATGGCTTAATCATCTATCCTGACGTTAGTTAAAGGTACTCGTTTTTCATCATCTTCTGAGCCGACAATTATCTACTTGTGGTTGTGGTAGTCTACATACATGCATTTGAGCCGGATCAAAATGTTCCTCATGCTCCTTTCTAAATTTTGTTTGTTTTGTCTTAATCTTCAAAAATTTATATGTTGGAAATCCAAATGAAATTATAATTAGTCTAACGGTAGAGACATAAAAAAATTATAAAAAGTTAGTGTTAATGATGACTGATGTGGCTGGATTAATTGAATTAATGTTATTGATATGAATAAAGAGGATCCATTTTTATTTAACAAATAAAAGTATGACATATTATATTTTATAACTATTTTGAACCAATTTTATAATCTTCAATTCCTTGGATTTTTCCGAGTTTTCACCAAGCAACTATGAATAGACCTTGATTGTTCAAGTATGAGATGCATCCCCGCAAAGATGTAATAATTTATTAATCTATTGATGACCTGTTATTTCATAATTAAACATTTGGTACAAGTACTTTATCATCTACTATTACGTAACACGTCTTTTTTTTCCAAATATATCCAAAAATCATTTTCCTTGTCCAAATAAATATATACATGCAAATTTCTTTTTTGAAAGTTTGAAATACTAAATTAATTTAACTGTTTAAAGCTCGTGAGAATACATAGAAAATAAGAATAAGTCCCAATTTAAATCCATAATTATGGATTTAAATTGAGACATGTGACATGTTGTAATATTATTGACTGTCAATAACTTAATACTAGTAAATTAATGCATTCACATAAATTTTACTAATAAAAATATATCAAATCATCAATCACATGATCAAATTTCAAATTTTGGTACCTAACTAGTATTCTCTCCGTAGAAATAAAACAAAGTTAAAAAAGTAAGTAAAATGATAGGACCAATTAATATTTTATGTATAAAGTGAGTATAGTGGAGTAAATACTGAATACAATTATTATTTAAATTATAAAAATATTACTACTTTTAAAAAAATTTAAAATATAAACAACTGAAAAAAATATCCTGAAAATGAAAGTCTAAATAAATGAAAGTGAAAAACCTGGACTAGATGGAGTATGTCATCCAATCCTCCTAATTAAGTGACATTATAATTTCTAATTAAATTGCAGGTAATCAAATATGATTGGAAAAAAGTTAAGTTGATGTGCTAGCTCTTAACTATATCACTATACGTCTAAGCCTCTGCATGTGCTCACAACTCGGAAACATTAATAATATCTGGGGATTTTACACGGAATAACTAGCCTTAGGTAGCTAGTAGCAAGAAGTTTATTATGGGTAGATATTTCTTCTGTCACTGAACATGACTGAACGCGACACCAAGTTACAAAGAATTCGTCAAAATTAAATATGATGTTTATCCAAATATATTAAAAACTCTTTAAAACCTAACTAAATTGATTATATTATGCAAAAAAGTAATTCTTGCATACAAAATTAGACACCAAAAATTATTATAAAATGATATGATATTAGTAATGTGGTATTGTGAAATCTGTTTATTGATTGATATCCATGTCAATATATGTGAGTTTTTTTTTACCTAGTTTTCTACTTCTCTAATCTAGGATTCGTTTAAGCTAAGTTCCAGTCTTGTAGGCATTTATGATTGATACATGTAAAAGAATTAGTCACAACAAAGTTATAAAATAATGTTATAAGTGAGATAAGATATTTTAATTGATGATATTTATGAGAATATAGGAATTCATTTTAATAAAAGTTTATCACATGTCTGTTTGCGCAAAATTTTCAATCCCATTTTAAGGATCCAGCGGCATTTATTCTGTTTATTATAAAAAGTGCATTAAGTTTCTGTACAAATTGAAATAGTAAAAACTGGAAAATGAAAGGCATGCATATAATATCAAATAAGCATGCAGAAGGAAAGATAGAAACCAAAAGGAACAATATACTCCAAAATCTATATTAATCATAAATGGTAAGTTTCAATGTATAGAAATTTTTGGGTCCTTTTATAGGAATTTTTGTGTCTGGATCTCATTTTATTTTAATGTCTTATTATTTGTAAAATCGTTTTTCAAATAAATTATTATAGATTATAATTTTAATTAATATATTCCATATTTCATTTGTTTTTATTTTTAGCATGATTGGAAGATGTTCCAATATATACCTTTTAATTTTCAGACTTAACATCACAATTATTTAGCAAGGATCTTCAAGTACAAGACAGTTTAATTTTAATTTTGATAACATTTTTACAACTATATTAGAAGACACTAATTCTTACTCCCTCTGTACCTTCCAATTGGTGTACATTTTTTTAAAAAGTGTCCGACATAAAAAATATAGTTATGTAACCTATTTTTAAATTATTTTTTTTCTGAATAAAAATTAAATATTTTAATTTTTATTCTGAAAAATAAAATTGTAAAAAAAATATTCAGAACTATACTTTATATATATATTATGCTGTCTCTAAAAAATATAAACAATCCAAAGGACGGAGGGAGTATTAATTTTGTATAAAACCATAAAATTTTACTCTATTACCGTTTTAGTGAGACTTTTTTTAGTGAGTTTACCATTCCAGACATTAAAATTTTATTATCCAAGTGTTCAGATGCAATTTACATGATTTTCGGTTAAATAATAAATTTCACTAATAAAAAATATACTCCTATTGTGTTTCAAAATTTTATCACGGAAATTGTCCATTCTGACAAAAAAAAAGTAAAAGTAAACAAACTGAAGTATGGAATAAGAAACTGAGTTTCTTGCTGGCCACTGGCGAGTATGGTCTTACATGACCATCCTACCCTTTTTAAAAAGGAAATAATACGTGCAAACACAAAAATTACGTAAAGCACACAGATTAATTAACCCTTGAGAAATCATGCAATGAGCGTACACTCTTAATTTTTCTTCCTGCAGTTCTTTCTGATCTCTCCATTTGAGCCAGTGAGTGGGCTAATATCCCCCATTCTAATCATTGCTGCAGCAAAATCAGAAGCAAAGCTGCTTTGGCTGCTACTGTATTTTTTAACAATCGAATCAGTTGATCCGCCGTTAAACAGTACTTGGTCGGAGTGGAGAAGACCTTTATTATTCACAAGATTTTTGAAATAGCTGTTGTCGAAAGCTGTAGGGGATTGGAGGTCCAGAGGTGCCAATTTGTTGTCCCCTGAGGATGTTGGACATTTTTTCTGTCTTGTTTGAGCAAATGAAGAGTCTATGTTTGTTTCGTTGTATATTCGAGCTCTGAAGCTGGTGCACCTTGCTAGCCCAATTGTATGAGCCCCTGATCATAAGTGAATCAGTAATTAGTCTAGTAGGTCATATTTATTGTTTGTAGATAACATATATGTCTCTAAACTAAATAGATCAGAAAAGTAATTAACCAGATAAGGCGACCATATCTTTAGCAGAAAGGCCAAGAGCATTGTATCTTGAAGTAAGGGAACTGAGACTAGATGTAGGAGCAGGAATGCTGTTATTTGCAGCACCTTGGCTTGCTGTTTTCGCATCTCTTCTTCCAAGTTTTACGGTCCAGTTAGGTCCTCCTAGCTGTGAAATTATAAAAACCAGGCTATTATTAATACATGAATGACATACTCATATAACAATTAACATGTACACTGTGTACTGATTCTGAAGACTTACTATAGTAACTGAGTCTCTAGCAGTAATAGCTAGTACATCAGCGCATGACACAACGCCTGGGCACACCTTTTCAACAGCTTTCTTTATCTTGTCTACCACTTCGTATCCCCTGGCAGATTTAAAATTTGGAGCTGCAGTTTTCTCGCCTTTGGATGAAGATGTATCGTCTAGTAGAATTGATCCGTCACATCCCTATCAGGTAACAAAAATTTAGAAATGTCACTATAATTCATACAACTTACATTTTTGATTCACTTAATCATGTAACTAAGTATACAATATAATTTATTAATGTATACTAGAACAAGTTTGAAATTACATTGACAAAGCAATCATGGAAGAACAAGCGAAGAAGCGATGCTCCCATTCGGGTTTCTTTTGCGATTGCAGATTTAACTGCGGATTGCACAGTCTGCAATAGATTTGGACAAGACTTGGAGTAAAAATTAGATGAAAGTTGAGCTGAGGAATTTTCCATGAAGAGAACTAGAAAGACCAAAGCCATTACAGACAATTGAGAAGACAAGGAAGCCATTCTTTTGAAATAGAGAATAGTCCTACGATTACAATATAATCAACTACTGAGAAGTGTGTTATGATCTTAACAGTTTAGGGGCTTGGTATTTATAGGATGAAACTAGCTAGGGTCCTGTCTTAAATGTTAGCAAGGCAGGTTGCCTAACTATATTGAACCAATCTAAAGAATTACTGCATACGCGACCTAATAATCGCAAGGCAATTTTTGTTTGTTTTATTTTTTTTAATTTTACAAATAAGAAAAAGAGAGAGATCCGGAAAGAAGTTTGATTGGTTGATCAAATCAGCTATAATTAAGACATGAAAAGAATATAGCAGTAGTTCTGTAGTACACGACATGATGTGCACATAATTAATTAAAGCTAAAGACATGATTTGATTTGTTTTACCTGTTTGAAAGTTCGGGGAAATTGCTGTTTAAGTTGTGCATTGAACAGGAATTGTCAAAAATTGGGACCAGCATACTCACTTAAACAGCTAAACCATATTTGGTAATGACTTTGGAGACACTGTCAATTCTTTAATAAATTCACACTTTTCTCTCATACGAGTATATAATATAAACTACATACACAGTTTTACATAGATAATAAGCGACTCTGTCAAACGATTATCGCTGCATGCATGCATATATGCAAATTGTAGGTTTAAGTGCAGAGGGTACGTCAGGGTCGTGATTGCAGGGTTTTGAAGTTAAAATATGTATGTGCGTATTACAGAGATTTGCAATTGCCTGCATGAGTGTTGTTTAAAATGCAGAGAGAGCATGAGGCATAAGGTAAAATCCCGAAAATATATTACACCTGCATTAGTATTTATGGTTTAATATGCACAGAAAGCATGAGCTGAAAACCACAGGTCATCTTGTTCATGTTAACATGTTATATGAACGGGGCAGAGGAGGTCGGATAGCCAATTATGTATTTCCAGCATCATCCGATTATTAGTATACTATTATGTTGTCGCTTCCGAACAGTCAAGAAGACAATAACGATAGATAATCTACCATAAATAAAGACTTAATAATCCACACTGACCCCTCTCAAGTTCATGTCAAGTCAAAAATGTAGCTTTTATATCGTTTTAGGCTAGCAGGCTGACGACAGCATACTGATGAGAATGCAGATTGACATTGTCTTTACATGAATTAGGCGTAGATTTATCCCCAGACGACGCGGGCTTAAATATATAATATAATCGTTACTGATTTCGGTTTGTAATTTGAATTGTTTAACCTCTATGTCACCAAATTTTCAAAGCAACACTTGTTCAAGATTCGATACAAAATATGTATTATAGGCAGTGTAATCAATAGATATTTTATATAGATCAATTTCTTCTTTTCGGTAGAAACTGATTTTAACCACTTTCCCTACCACATTAATTTCTTTAAAAAAAATATAGAGTACGTAAGTGTCTTGGACTTTGAATTTTGAATAATATTTAAGTATAGTATGATATCGTAACATATTCTCTAAATTAACACTTTATCGTGTATATATATGCGTGTGAAATTAACTATTACTAAGTTGTGGTCAATAAGTAAATTATAAGTTGCCCGTCGCGTGTTTAAATTTTTTTAAAATAAGTAATTTATGATTTAAAATCAATAAGTGACTTAAAAGTAATAAGTAGATAAATTAGGTAAAGTATAAAAATGGCGGTCTCTCTCCAAAATTAACGGCTCTCTTAGCACTAGCAACGCGAAGAAGATTCAAATTAATCAAGCTAAGGTTAATGGAACTAAGGTGGGTGGTAAGGTTCTTCAGGCAAGAAAGAATAGAGATGAGGTTGGTGAGCAGATTCTCAAGGATTTTGTATCACACAGAGATTTGTTGGACAAAGAGATAAGTGCTAGTTTCTTCATAGGTGGGAAACAAATGGTGACGGAAGCACTTAATCAGATTAATTGGAGGTCATTGAAGGCCAGGGGAAGATTGAACTGGAGAGAGAAGGGTAAAGTAGAAAGTAAGTCCTTGGAAAGCTCGAAAACTTATGCTCAGGTGTTGAAGGATGGGGATAATAGTGTAAAAAATGATAAAGTGGTGTGTGAAGAAGGGGAGTGGCAAGTGGTTCAGAATAAGAAGAATAAGAGAAAGGTTAGCCCCTCTTCAAGTTTCATGATCTTTCTAAATGATATACCAAATAAGGCGCAAGTTTGGGAGATCTGGGAATGTTTTAAGAATACGGGTAAGGTTCTAGACATTATCTTACCTAGGAAGAGGCACAAGAAAGGAAGAAGATTTGGTTTTATTAAGACATCTTCGAAAATAGATGCTGGGACAATAATTTTAAATGCAAATGAAAAGAGGGATTTAGGTTTGAAGATTAAAATGAGTCTCAATGGAAGACAAGGTGTTGGGAGTTCAAATGCGGGAGATAGTAGATTGGAAAATCGGCAAAAGACTCTAGATAGGCATAATGAGGTTAAAGAGAGGCTCGATAACAGAATTAAGAAAGGGGTGGATTTTAAGGATAATAAGAAGAGTGAGAAGGTAAGTAAAGAATATGGGACGAAGATGTTTGAGTACATCGAAGCTGTAATTGACAAAGCTGTTGAGGAATACTTATTTGATACTAAGGTTGCCTATTCTAAAGCTGAAGATACAGCTAGGTCCTTACAGAGCAAAATAAGGGCAGAAGGAGTTTTGGAGATTAATGTGATTGCTTTAACCTCTAGGAAATTCTTGCTTGCAAATATGAGTGAGAAGAGTTGGGAGGATATTGGGATTGAGACATTCAACAAATGTTTAGTAATATAAGATATTTTGGTGAAAAAGATTTAGTTGTGCCAAGGACAGTTTGGTTGCAATCGTATGGGATTCCTATGAATGCATGGTTAAAATAAAATATAAAGGGTTATGCCAGATGGTTAGGGGAGTGGATAAGTTGGTCATATCAGAAGGATGGGGAAATTAAGTTTTTTGATCCGATTGTATGTCTTTCTACTAATAGATTAGAAAGCATTGAAGGAAAAATGAATATCTTAGTTAAGGGCAAGATTTTTCCAATTAAATTTGTTCAGGTGACAGATTTGGAGAAATTAAAGAATAAGATTCAACCTATGAATGATTCTAGCAGTGTTTTGGAAGTTGCTACTAAAGAAAAGAGTAAGAGCGTGGAATTCATGGGTAAACAATCAAAGGTGGATAAAAAGAGAGATTCTAGAGAGGTGGGAGAGTCTTACTCAGTTGTTGAAAATATTGCAGAGAAGGGTAATGTTGCTTTAAGCTTGATAGAACCGAATTTAGAAAAGACATTATTTGAACCACAGATGATGCATTCTTCACAGTCGAAGGAATTGGTTGATAATAAATTGTGTGTGATTGGTGAAGAGGCTTTGGAACTTTGGAAGGAGATCCAAGGATGGATTTTGTTCAACTTAATAGAGGAAATCCTATAAGTTCTGAGTCTTCCTGTCAGGAAGAATTAGAGGTAAGATCTTCTAGTACAGAGATTATAGGCTTAGTTGAGCAATCTCATGGAGCTCTTTTTATAGGAATTGACAAGCTTAAAGTCAAAGGAGTGGGTAGATCAAAGAAAAGATGCAAAAAATACAAGAATCTTTTTTATTTGAAAGGATGTTTTAAATTAGGCAATAGAAGGAAATTTGGTAAGAATAGGAGGTTAGGTCCTTGTTTGGGGTTTGAAGGTGGTTTGGAAAATATCTCAGAAAAAATAGAAAAATCAAAGGAAGAGGTTTCTAGAGAAATAGTGGAATGCTTGAGCAGATGGGATTAGCTGTTGCAGATGATAAGGAATTGGTACTTAAAAGAATTTGTTTAGCTGCAGCATGGGGAATTGTAAGTTATTGATTGTGTGTAAAACTTATTGCTTGTTAGTTGATAAAAGTTCAAATGTCAGTAAAAGATGTTAAAATAATTTCTGGAAGTTGTAGAGGGCTTGGTAATAGAGTGAAAAGAAGAATGGTTAAATACTTGGTTAGAGAAAAGGGGATTAATGTGTTGTGTGTTCTGGAAACAAAATGTGTAAGTTGGAATAAGTTTCGGGAGGGTGCAATTTGTAAATAGTGATCAAGTTGGTTGGTTGGTACAAAACTCGGATGATATGTCAAGAGGATTAGTCTTAACTTAGGATAAATTGTATTGTCTGGAATTAGGAGTAGCTTATAGTAAGACCTGACAGTGGGTTTAACTTAAATGCATAACTACTGGTGATATCTTAAATGTGGTGAATGTGTATGGACCATTGAACTTATAGGGTAAAAGATCCTTGTGGGGAGAGCTCGCAGAGGTTTTGAGACTTGCAGCTAGTGAAATGATTTGTATTATTGGAGATTTTAATAGTATCAAGGATGATGGGGAGAGTGTAGATTGAAAGTATAGGAGAATGAATCTTTTGGGGTTTAAGTCTTTCATTAGGGATGATATCTTTGTGATATTGGGTTTATCAATAAAAACTTTACCTGGTTTGGGCCTTTTGGAAAGTGTAGTTAGTTGGACAGGTTCTTAGTTAATGACAATTGGTTTGCTATGGAAAGATGGGAAGTGTTTGCTTTGAATAGAATGATTTCTGATCATAGACCAATTATGTTAACTGCTAAGCAAGTTAGTTGTGCTCCTAAACCTTTCAGGACATTTGATTGGTGGCTTGAGGAGGAAGGGATTAGGAAAGACATGGGGAGCTTTTGGAAGCATTATCAGGAGAGTGGATGTCAGGAAAACTTTCAACTTATGCTGAAGAATTTTAAAATTAGGTTGAAGCAATGGTGTAAGGGGGCTAGGAATAAGCTAAAAGTTGAGATTGAGCAGTTAAAAGATAAATTAGAGTTTTTTTTTATAATAATCACATTGGGGGGGGGGGTCAAAGTTCTCAAATGTAATGAAGATTTGAATGCATGTTATAATAAGAAGGAATCTATGCTAAGGCAAAAGGCAAGGATGAATTGGAACTTGGAAGGAGATAAAAATACTAAGTTTTTCCATAAGGTAATTCAGAAGAGAAAGTGCATAAATAGAATTGATGAAGTTGAGGTGGGGGGGGGGAGGTGCTAAATGATCAAAAGCAGGCTAGTTATGCTTTCTTTAAATACTTCAGAAGTATTTATAACTCCCAGAAGTTAACTTTATTTGAGCTGGACTCACTCATAGAAAAAAGATTAAGTGAGGAGGAGGTGAGTTTTTTAGGAAGAGATTTTGATTTAATGGAGTTGGATTTGGCTTTAAAGTCTTTCAGCAATGATAAAGCCCCTGGTCCTGATGGTTTCAATATGAAATATATTAAAGAATTTTGGTCTTTTCTGAGAGACAAAATTTTGGAAGGGTTCAACTTTTTTCTAATTCAGGTATTCTTCCCAAGGGTTTTAATTCCTCATTTATAGTCTTGGTTCCAAAAGTGAAGGTACCTTCCAAATAGAGTGATTTTAGACCAATAAGTCTCATTAACAGTTCTGTTAAGATTCTGACTAAAATGTTGGCTACTAGGCTTAGTTCTGTTTATAACAAGTTAATTGGATTGAGCCATTTTGATTTTGTGAAATGAAGGCAAGCAACTAAAAGTATTTTTGTAGTGAATGAGGTCTATCACTCCATAAGATTTAGGATGAGTAGAGGTCTGATTTTGAAATTAGACTTTGCAAAAGCTTTTGATACTGTGAATTGGAATTTTTTTATTTAAAACAATGGAGTTGATGAGCTAGGGAGCTGATGGGTCCAATGGATGAAAGGCCTTTTTAAAACAATTAGATTATCTATTTTGGTGAATAGTTCTCCTACCTCGGAATTCAAGATGTCAAGTGGAGTGAGGCAAAGTGATCCTTTATCACCAATGCTCTTCAATATGGCAAGAGAAGTTTTGAATAAAATGATTACCAAAGCTAGTGAATTGGAGTTGATTGAAGGTGTTCAATTGGGCAGGACATGTAAATGTATCACTCGTCTACAGTATGCTGATGATACAATAGTATTCTTGCAGGGAAATGTTAGTTCCATCTGGGGTATTAAGAGGGCTCTTCAGTGCTTTCAGCTGCTATCTGGTTTGACAATAAATTTTCAAAAAAGTGCCATTTATTCTTGTCATATTCCAGAGAAGGAATTGTTGTCTTTTGCAGGGTAGTTGGGTTGCAAAGTAGGTTCTTGGCCTCTACTGTATTTGGGGAGTCAAATTGGTGTTAGTGCTAAAAGCTATTTTCTGGAAGCCCATGGTAGATAAATTTAAAGGAAAATTAGTCAGCTGGAAGAGAGACAGTTTGAATCAAGCTGGCAGATTGTCCTTAGTTAAGGGGTTAATTATCAAGTAGGTCACTTATTACGTCCAAATATATCAAGTGAGTCACTGATTACAAAACAGACTCAAATGTGTCACTCATTTAAAAATTTGTATCAAAAATATCACTCTATCGTTAGTCGAAATTCTTAAAAGTATTATATATTGAGTTTCGCACATTTTTTATGAATGATATTACATCCAAATGAAAGGTTCCGAGTTCCACTATTTTAGATAATATTTTTAGATTTTTTAAATTTTATCAACTATTTATTTTTATTTTTTTGATTATTTTCTTTGATTTAAATAAAAATAAATAGTAGATAAATTTTTAAAAATCTAAAAATATTATTTAAAATACTAGAACTTGGAATCTTTCATTTAGATGTAATATCATTTATAAAAAATGTGTGAAACTCAATATATAATACTTTTAAGAATTTCGACTAACGATAGAGTGATCTTTTTGATACAAAATTTTAAATGAGTGACTCATTTGAGTCCGTTTTGTAATGAATGACTCACTTGATACATTTGGACGGAATAAGTGACCTAGTTGATAATTACCCCCTTAGTTAAGTCTACTATGGATAGTCTCCCAATTTATTGGTTTGCTTTGCATAAAGTTCCAGTAGGGATATGTAATCAGCTAGAGAAAATTAGAAGGGATTTCTTTCGGGGAGATCAATCAGGGTTGGAAGGAATATAATGTAGTAAGATGCACCTTAAAGCATGGAGCTCAATATGTAAATCCAAAAAGGAGGGTGGTTTGGGGTTAACCACTTTGCATAATAGAAATCTGGTGTTGTTGTGTAAATGGTGGTTGAAGTGGCAAGCAGATAGAAAGATGGGATGGAATGTGTGGGTTAGAGATAAGTATGGTTGCCATAAGGGTGAAGGATTAGAAAGTTTGTTAAATGTTAAATATAGTTCAGTGTTGATGCAAGATTCTTAAAGGCATTCTCTAGTTTTGGTGAGACATGATATTTGAGTTCAAGAAGTTTGAAATGGGTGATTGGTGATGGAGATTCAGCACTGTTTTGGGAGGATATATGGTTTTAAGACACTTCTATTATGGATAAGTTTTTGAGGATTTATGGTATTTCAAAGTTAAAGCATGAAGAAGTAAGCATTTTCAAGACTCTTTGGGACTTCTATGACAGGAGTGGAGAAGTCTTTTAGACTAGGAAGTTGGGAAGCTGGAAAATAGATGAATTGAGAGATTTGAGTTTAAAGTTGATTCGATTCAGCTGGCTTCTATGAAGGATAAGTTGATTTGGGTTCCATTAATGGAGTCTTTAAACACAAAATTGGCATATAATTTATTAAGTGGTGAAAACACTAGGTCTTCTAATGTTCACTAGGAGTTTATGTGGAAATGCAAGGTCCCTGAGATTGTAAAATTATTTATTTGGACAGTGCAGTCAAGAATAGTGCCAACCAAATTGTGGTTAGTCAATAGAATAAAGGATTTCAGTGACTGTAAGTTATGTGCTCTGTGCAGATTAGAACAGGAAAATCAGGTCCATTTATTCTGTAAGTGCATGTTTCCTAGACATATTTGGTTTCTAGTACTAAGCTGGTGGGGGTTAAATGCCAGGGTTTACATTGAAGACTTAGATTTTATGTGGAAGTCCATGAACTTTTTTAAACAGATAAATCTCAAGGAAGTTTGGTCTAGTATATTGATATCTACTCTTTGGACTATTTTGGTTGCATAGGAATCATTGTATTTTTTAGCTCAAAAGTCCATATTGTAAGCAAGTTTATATATTGATTCAAAGAAGAGCTTTGGAGTGGGGTATTGCTACAGGTGTTTTTAGTAAAAAAAGAGTTTCTTGGTGGATTCATAATCCAATGGGTGTGGTTATAACAAGTGAAAAGGATGCATGGTGGGATAAGATTAACAAGTATAAGGCTGATATTGTGGCATTCATAGATGACAATATTAAAAAAGAGGATACAGACAATGTTATGGCTGGAATTGGATGTGTGATTCAAGCTACAATAGGGGAAGTTTTACTGCAATTTGTTGGTCTTGCAACTGTGTATAATGTTTATGATGTAGAATGCTATGCATTAGAAGTGTTATTTACAATATTGAAAGACAACATCTGGTAAAAGAGTCACATTTTAGTTTTCTCGGATAATTTGAAGATGGTTAAGCAGTTGGATTTGGATGCAATTCAGATGAAGCTTTGGAATGAAATTCGGTTGGAAGTTCAGTTAAGGGTACGTTAGTAGAAACTGGAATAGTTTGGCAGATAGGAATGCAAAAAGAGGAGTTTTTCTAAATAATTTGGAGATTATTAAATAATTTTTCTTGTGGTGAAATTATAATTTTGGGAGTTTAGTGTAGTTTCTCATTTTAATAGACTTTAATAGGCATAAATAATCGGGAGGAGAGCTATAATGGTATTTGTTGGGGTTTGCTTGGGGAAACTGAAAAGATATAGATTTCCCCTCGGAAGTGTAAACGTTTTCTTGGGGAAGTAGTACTGGAGGCTGTAGAGTCATTATGGCAGTCTAGAGGATACACCTGGCAGTAGTATTTAAAGGGGATTTCTGCATGCAAATGTACATAGTAAGAGTCACATTTCAGATTAAAATTGTGCAGTCAAGGGGAGTGAGTGTTTTAGGGTTTTGTTTTAATTCTTCATAGAGGTAGATAAAATGGAAGAGGAGAATGTCAATGTCAATGCTAGGTGGATTATGCCTAGTAAAGAATTGTGCAATGCAATATGCAAAGTTTCTTCTCTCAGGAAGCTTTGCCTAATAGACAACACTCAGGTATTGGGGCTGTTTTCAGAGATTCAGTTAGAGTCATTCTGCATATGACTGGGGGGTCTTTAGGGTTTAAGGACCAGAGAGAAAACGAGTTCCATGCTATTCTGGAAGGTCTTAAAGAAGCTTACTTCTAGGGCTATAAGAAGCTAATCCTTGAGATTGATCATGTTGATACTTATTGGGAGTTGTTTAATTCGACGGTAGTAGGAGGGAGACCAAGGTATGAGCATGTGATGTGGCAACTTAATTAGAGAAAGGCGGATAAAAACTATAAGTGTGAGCTAAGGCTGGTGGATAGAGAAGCTAATGAGCTTGCTGCGTATATTGCTGAGTATGAAGCAAACCACTGGAATAGAATGGTTATAGTGGAAGAGGATTTTGGTAGAATTGAGGAACTCTGATACTTGGATATGGGCTTGGGAAGTATTGATCAGAGATTTAGAGCAGTGAGGGAGAGTAAAATTGAGCCAGCAGTGTTGGAGGATGAGGTTTTTGATTCTCAGGAAGAAGAGTTGCCTCAGAATGCAGAAGTGAATGGTGAACAAGTTCAAGGGTTAGGGCTGGGTTTGAATGATGAGGAAGCTGATGCGGAAGGGAGTGTTGCTGGTGCTGATTTGGATGGACTGGAAATTTTGGTTGGTTTGCCGGCAGTTGGAGTCCCGGATGGTGTTGGTGCAGTTTAGGGTTTGGCTGAGGAGATGGAGCTTTGATCTGGTGCTCCTAGTTTTCTTGGTTCAGAAAGAAGGAGATGAGTTGCAATGAGTTGCAGTAGGCTGTTGGGGTAACCCAACAATTGCTTTATTAATTTTAATTTCATGTTTAATTAAGTATCTAATGAATGTTTTAGTGGCTTAATTATTAGCAAATTATGTTGTAATAACCCCAAAATTTTGAACTTTTTGTAACCCTTATGAATAGTGTTTTTGCTGATATTGCTGAATAAGAAAACTGTTCATGCCACACTATGTAGGGTTTCTTTTATGGATATTCTGAGATTTTATTGGTACTCTATATGATATATAAGTGTATGTAAAGATCGTCAGAATCCAAATTTGAACCTTTTGATTTTTCCCGAAAATCCACCAGATATCGAAAGAATTGAGTATAAGGTAACAGGATAAAAAGGATTTAAATTCAAGGATTTTAATAGAGGATCATAAAAAGGAATATAATGTATTGAGAAAGGTTAAGGGAACCTAAGTAATAAGATCCCGGGTATGATCCCTCAAACGATAAACGAAAACGAAAGTTAAGCGAACCGTATAAGAGATCAATGGTCATTAGCCAAGTAATTAGAAGCTAATCAAAGAGATTAGAGGGGATGATGTCATCCAACCAATGAGAAGAGGACAAAGGAGGGAGGGTGACATCACATGATGACATAAGCATGACATAAGGGAAGGAATTGTTGGATGATTGTGAACCACACAATAATTACCATGGTAAAAAGGTAAGAAATCAAAACAAAACAAATCAAAAAATCAACCAACCAAAACAAATCAAAGCAAAACACAAAATCATTTCATTTTTTCATCCAAGGAGCTCTCGGCTTTTCCTTTTTCTTCAAAGCAAGAAAATCAAAAACCAAGTTCCAAGCTTTGTTAAATCACAAGGTAATTATCTAAGACTCCTTATGCATAGTTATGAACATCCTATAAGTTTGAGCTCCTAAATCATCCACAATCTCTTCCTAAAAATCATGGAAGAAGATGGTGAATAATGTTTTTCAAGAACTAAATTTTTTGTTTTTGAAGTTTTGTTTAGATTAAGCTTGGATAAGGACTTTAAGGGTGATTCCAAGCCATTCTCTTGATTCTCCACTCTCCAAGGAAGGTATAACCCCTCCAAACCCTAACTTTATTTGAGTAATTAGGTTTAGTTTTATTGTTATAATTCATGAGAGGTTTGCTAGTTGTAAATGTAGAGATTAGTTGATTTTGGGAAGTTTTTGGAGTGGCAGTTCTTGGATTGTTGATTAATGAACTTAAGTGTAGTTAAATTCAAGTTTAAGAATAAGTATAAATTGTTGATGTTGAGTTGTTGGGGCTGTTATGATATAGTATAGATGGAGTTTTGATTGGGTTGTGATTGTGGATTGATTGTGGGTTGAATTTGAGTGTTTTAAATTTGGGAAATCGCGTAAACATAGCCGTCGTAATGTCCGATTTACTTTAGGCTGTTTTGTTCTTAACATTGGGACCCGAGAACTCCCTGCTAGGTTTTTACCATTGCCATTATTAGATAGTTCATGTTACGAGCTTCGTTTTGATATGTGGTTCGTTTGATTCCGATGTACGGTTTAGGAGAAACGGCCGTTTTAAGTAACGACGTTTCGCGAATGAACCATTACCCCTCGCCTTACTTTGACACATAGGTTAAAGACCTTAAAGGACTAATTGGAGTATGAAACATTTATGTAAATTGTAATAGGCAGTTGGTAAGACACTCGCGAAAGAATCGCCTTAAAACTCGTAATGGTTAATTTATTAAAAATGGTGGAGCCGAAGGTACTCGAGCGACTTAAGTGAATCGTTAAGTGCAAGGCGAGCGTTATAGTCTAAATTGGTTAAAGTATAGATTTATAAGTGACTTTGGTTTAATTCCAACTTATATGTTGTTTATAGGTTACCAGACTCGTCCCGAGCCATTTGTAACCCCCAGTCGCTCAGTCAAGTTTTCTACCCGTATAACTGTTGTTGTGATGTATATGAGTATATGCATGATCTTGTGATAAATGCATAATTGTTATTAGCAAATTCTTGCGATATATTGTAGCATGTGATATGGTATATATGCATGCCTGTTTCGTATTCTTGATTTATATATCTGTTGGTTCCAATGCTTATTAGTTGCATAATACCTATGCTAGAGATAAGCGGTATTTGAGTATACCCTTAGTATAGGGGACCAAAAATATAAACTTTTTCTAAAACCGGGAGGCGAGGCTCCCGAGTATAATATATATATATATATATGAATAGTTTTTAAAACTATTAATCGAATAAGGTTTATTCGATAAGTTTATATTATTTAATGAATATTACTTGAATATTCATTCGAGGACTTATGACTCCTTTTATTTTATTTAATGAACATTATTTCGAATATTCATTCGAGGGCTTATGACTCAGTTTATTTTATTAATTGAATATTATTTGAATATTCATTCGAGGGCTTATGACTCAGTTTATATTATTTAATGAATATTATTTAAATATTCATTTGAGGACCTATGACTCCGACTATTTGCTGAGATATATACTTTATTTTATTAAAGAATAAGGTGTCGATAATCAAACTTATCTTTGATTATTCAAATAAAGATAGTACTTTTGTATAAGTATATCTTTGGTTATTTAATACTCATTTCAAGTATAAGTTTTACAACTTCTACCTCAATTATTTGTATAAAGATTATTCTTTATGGGAATATTATTTAAATAATAATATTCAGATATTTTCTAATATATTGGGACTGATTTGCTTTATTAAATCAGCATTTCTCCAAACACTCTTTAAAGTATTTTCGAGTCTTTAAAATGATTTTTTTTAAAAGTTAGAGCGGATCCCAAAACTCATTTTTATATATTTAAGATCTTCTTTTTTAAAGGGGATTTAAATACTCGCTCAAAACCAGAGAGATCCGGCTCTGTGGTGTATTTTATATTCGCAACAAGGTTGCGGTTTTGGTAAATGAATTGATTACTTACCCAACGTTCGGGAAGTAAGTCCATCTATCGAGTCGGCATAAGCAACATGGGCTCAGTGGGTGTCCATGATAGTATAAGTGGCTCAGTGGGAGTCCATCAAATGCGTAAGTGGCTGAGTGGCAGTCCAGCATAAGGTCCTATTGCGACCAGGGTGATGACCAGTGGGGAATTCGTCCATCTACTAGTAGAAAAGATTACTTATTGGTATCTTTGCCTGATCAGCAAGATATCGGGTTTATGCCACAATTCTTTTCCCTTCCAAAAATTTATTGGATGTTACAAACTCTGTTCATACTTTACATGACAGAGGTTTCCAGGAACTGTATAAAGAAGGTATATATGTGGATATATATCGGAACTTAATGAAGTATATCATAACTTCATTTCCTTCAATAATACTTCAAAGATTTAATCTATTCAAATCTTGTCTTGTAGTCTCATCTATGTGATGAAATGTTGAAAGCTCATTATACTTTGAACAGTGGTAGTTCAAGTAGCTTTATAAATGATATAAGTATAGTGAAGTAATTGGTAACTTCATCCCTTGTTTTTACTTATATCCAGTAAGTAATTATCTTCCACTTGATAAAGGACTCTAGTAAGTTATCCTTTTAGATACTTGCATTATGGTTTACACTATATATTATCTTGCGAGCTGTAATGCTCACTCTTGCTTTATTTCTTCATCACACAACAACAGTTAGGAATGATGGCCAGACTCAAGCAGACCCAGCGCAAGAGCGTGGGAAGCGCCCCGCGCCTTCCCGTTGAGATCATAGCTGCTATAGCTGCAGATGTAGATCTATCTGTAGATCAAACCTTCTACTTTTGGGAATCAATTATGTATAATTATAACTTGTGGCAGATAATGGTAATTAATTGTAAACTTATAATCATTTTGGGTTGTAATAACTTTTAAATTGTGGATTCAAAGACTTGTACTTATTTCAATTTCATCTCTGAGACTATAACGGGTTGTGGTGTGTGTTAGTGTGGGGTCACAGCATAAGGTTAACTATCATTTAATTAAGTGAAGTGATATTGTGGAAAGAAAGACCGTGACGACCCGGATCCCTGACCCCGGATCTGGGGGTGTTACATATGTTTAGTGGTAACGGATGATTGGAGTTGTATGGTTTGCTCTATGGCCCATTTTCAATTGGGTTTGTAATTGGATTGGGCTTGTCCCTTTATATATTTTTGCCTTTAAAAAAAATAAGTAGATGAATCATTATAAGTTATACAAGTGTTTGGATAATCTTACTTATAAGTCATAATTTTTTTACTTGAATAAATTAAATTAAATAATTTTTGAATATAATTATCTTAATTCGTGAATTTTAGAGCTGATTAATATTTAAAAATATTTTTTTTAAACTAAAGTTAATAAAAAGGCGAAAAATCAAAATAAATTGAGAAAAAGTACGTCATTACTAACATTCAACTTATCATCTTATAAGTTGAAAATTCGACTTATAAGTTGGGTCGACAAATACCATCGATAAGTATTTACGGGCATATAAGTCAATAAGTTACTTTTCATATTTGTGGTCAAACACGCACATAGTAAATAGTAACACGTTATTATATATTACTTTGAAAAATTCTACGGAGACCACATTTTTATCGGAGACCACATATGTTCTACAATCAAAACACTATCAAATATATTATTTTGTGAAGTATGTTTTACGAATATCACAAATTTATTAAAATTGTTGAAGATCATTTAAGTTTAACTAGGGACCTTTGCCCGCGCGCTACACGTTCTAGCCAAAATAAATAAATTTTATTAATTTTTACGATTCACAACAAATAATTTTTTTTACCATTTTTTTAATAATTTGAATAGTTTATTTTTCGCTGAAAAATAATGGTGTCGAGTTTCGGTAAAAATCTGTCAAATAATATTGCCATGAATAGTTTAGACAATACCATAATTTACTAATGTGATTTAATTTAATGAAAAAAGGTATACATACAATACAACAGTCACATTCATTCTTAGATGACACCACATATTCCGCATCTAAAAAAGTATGTATAGCGACAAGTTATTAAAGATTTTCCAAACGTATGTACTGTATTGATATAAAACATAATTATAGAATTATTTGATTTTAATAAAAATACGTTAATAGAGCATTTATATTTCCATATAATTTATAAGGAAAAGTATAATATGAAATTAACATTTAAAAGTAGGTTTTTAGGATGGACAAAATACTTGAATAATACCCAAACATATTCCAAAACCAAAAATAAAAAGCAAATCAACATAGGTTGGACAAAACTCAGTTACAATTCATACACTCTCTCTTTCAATTTGAATCAGACAAAACTCACTTACAATTCATACACTCTCTCTTTCAATTTGAATCAGATAAAACTCACTTATAATTCATATACTCTCTCTTTTAATTTGATGCTTATTCAAGGAATTTATGCTTAGAGTTTGAAGTGCTGCATTCACTACTATAACTAATCCATACCATTTCATCGGGGTTACTCATTCCGAAAGAAGTAAGTTGTTCAATTCTGTTTTATGTATTCTCATTGTTAGAATAAGAATTTGATGTTAGATTGATCGTTGAATGTAAATTGATGCAGAAATGGATCTAAAAGAAGTTCAGATATGTTTTGTTTGTACAAATATTGGTGATATTTATAGAAAAGGGGAATTGGTATGTATTAGCATGTATCTTTGTACTTTGTTAATGCTCAATTACTCATTATATGATAATTGTAATTGTTACATATTAGAGTATCTGTTTTGCTTACTTTGTTCAAATTATGCAGTTTCCGCCATTGCCATTTTATGTAAACTATAGTCACCTCCCTGCCGAGGTTAAGTTGTTATGACCCTTGAATATTGTTAGGACGGGAAAATATCCGAGAAACTCTAAGAGCATCCAAGATCTGTCTGATATGATGAATTTCTACCTAATGAAGCCCTACCACATGGTTCTACTGGAATATGAAGGAGGAGCGCAGTTCAAATTTCAAGTTTATAATCCGTTTGCGGTGGAAATGAAATATACAGAAGTGGCATGAGTTTCCGACTTGACTTGGACTGATACCGAGCTAGAAAGACTGAGTACCACTTATTGTTATAATGCTACAACTAATTTCCGCACTGTTCAGCACATACTTATTGAAGGCAAACATTTGTCGGGCACATCGTTTACAGAGGTAACAAATAGACGTCCATATTTACATATGTATTTTAGAACATTATGATTTTTTTAATGTGTTGTCTCTAATATTTTTGTACCTTCTAGGTTATCAATTCATATACTTGCGACAAATTTGGGTTATGTGAAAAGTCTCCAGTTATTACATTTTGTTTTGAGGATCAAGAATGGCTTATCCATGTAAAATGGATTCCTGACGCAGTCCTTTTTACTAATGAGTGGAATTGGTTCATTTGAGATACATAAATTAAAATTGGTAATACCATTGCTCTCTACCATACTGACGAAGCACTGAAGTTTAAAATATGTGTTTGTGATGAATCTGTCATTCCAAAAGATGGAACTTATGGAGGTATCTTGTCATTAACCGCTTCTATTGAAAAACCTGAGATTTTGAAATTGTTTCCCATGCTGGATTTTAACAGGTGAGGCAGAGGATGTTCAGCATTATGCCAAGTTTTTTAAGGTTATTACAGATCATACATTAGAATTCGGGGGAACTGGTATGTTTGTACTTTGTTCTTGTTTTATAAGGAGTCAATCACTAAAACGAGGTCTTGCATTAATTGATAACCTTACTATGCAGGAAGTACCACATGTGTTTTACTATCATCATGGTACAAAACTTGCCAATAACTTAAAGTTTTTTCTCGGTGGTGGAATGAGTGCAAATTTTAAATTCTATTTTGCGGAGAAGAAGATTTATGGGATGAATAAGTTTTTACAGAAGTATGTTGTACGTGAGGGTTATATTATATTTTTTTAATATTGCGATAATTCAGACTTTCAGATTTCTATTTATGATACGGGATGCATGAATCACCTTCGTAATTATTGTGGAACATATACTTTAAAGATTTCATGTTTCCTTCATGTTCTGAAGAAGTAATTGAGATTGATGATAGTTTCGATATAAAATTATAAGTATTTAATATTTTCTCTGTATGATACTAATAAGATACGAAAGTTTTATGCATTTGTGTCATGGTACTTTGAGTGATAGTATTCAAGGGAATTCCCGAAATACGTTTCTTTATAAAAGTCTTTTTGTGTTTCATATTTGAACCTGTTTACATTTGGTCATAAATTTGTATATTTGGGAGTATTTTGATGATGAATTGGGGAGAGACTATTGGTTGTCAAAGACTCACTCCCAGATCAATGCTTATGATGAGAGATATATAGACTTGCAGTTACCAAAGTTTTTGGTAACTAACCTGCAGTTATTTAACTGCACATTATAGAACATGCAGTTATCAACGTTTGGTGCTTATATAAGGGAAAGGTACATGACCTCACACATACAATCACATTAAAAGAAACACCCTCTCTTACTCCTTCTCTTATATAGCGTCAAAAATGACTTCACGCAGTGCAAAAAGGAAATGATGGTCATGGATAAAAAATGTGGCAATGGAAGAGTTGAACCGATTGGCTGTCACTTGCGCAGATTTCAACACGGATTTGGAAGATGCAAATGTTTTCTTCTCAAAGTTGTATGCATCCATGGAAAGTAGGCAATCTAATTCGTTTGCTCGTTCAGTTGGCCTCCAGGATTAGTTAAAGTATTCTTTACATGTCTATTTATTTTCATGTCTTACCAATTTCTGGACGTGTGCTTAATAATTTTATCTCTCTCCTTTACAGTAACATAAAATATATTTTGCATAATGGATCAAGGAAAAAATGTGGAGAATCATCCCAAAGCAGTGACGGAATACCACCATCTTATATGGGAAATCCACTCAGATTCCTAGGGGATACGTCCACCTCTCTGCGTGGTTATGGATAACCTTGAAACTAAACGCTGCAGAAATGATGAATGGCTTTCAAAAGTTTGGCGATGGGTGGAAGGAACATCTTGCTAATTTGAATGGTCAGGCTGATCAGTTGATTGAAACAATTAGTAGAATTCGCATATTTATGGATGATTATAGTCGCAATATATGATTCATATTTTAGTAGATTATTAGAAGATTGTTAGTATGTTATTGTGTAATCAACGTTACTATAAATTAGTAACAATGTTATTCTACAAAAAGTATTTGTAAGATTATTGGATCAAAATGAGCATTGTTGTTATATATATTCAAATTACATCATTTTCTTCCAATTTACATGGAAAAGACTCTTATTTATTTTGTATATTATTTCCATTTGTAATAGCAAGATGTAAAATTATATTTATATGTCATAAGTAAACATTGATTTCGGCAATGACATATAACAAATGATTAGATGAGTAAAACATTCATATGAGTCTACATTCAAATTAATTTCAATTCATAAGAGAAAGTTTGGCTGAATACTAAAATCTCAAAACAATCATCTTTAAAATGATAAAAACTCAAATGTAATGCAAAATAACATATATTACAAAATACAATCTGGCTAAATCTTATTATGAATAAATTGATTGCAAATGTATAGAGAACACTTCACGCTAAAAGTAGTTTATTTAGACTGCTCCACCAAGTATCCTATAAACACAATAGTACACAACATGTTCATTAGAGTTTATACAACTCAATTATGTTTATATCTCTCCCAATAGTAATAATTTACATTACCCAAAAAGTGTTTTTACCTTTGCCTCAATACTTCAACAGCCGGATGATTAATATTGAAATAAATCTGTGAACATGATGAATTTCTTATCTGCAGAGAACCTAATAGAAGCAATTTACCAATAATCTTTAGTTTACACCATGAAAAATAATTATAGTTTCTAGTAAAGATATGTAGATTGACAGTAAATGGAACCATTATGGATTAGTGGCCTCATTGTTGTTAAGATCACTATTGGAGGATACACAACATTTCCTTCTAGCGTCATTGCTACATCATCAGTAAATTGATCCCAAGCACAAATCTTAACCACATTGCTGATATGGAAACAAAGATAAACAATCATATCAACATTGGAAAACACTGATCCAAACTACATTTATTAGTGAAATCTTGGTCTTACCTGCCATCAAATAACTCAAAACAAAGAAACTTTTTCTCACCAAATCGTGTAAAAACTTACTTTACTGGTTCAATGTTTTGAGCCATGCCAATAATATCTATGCAATGTCATATAATTAGATTTTTTAAAGGACCATTTAAAATAAAAACAATTGTATGATAAGATGCAAAAATACCTATAGCATGTACATGGGGCACATGTTCAGAAAGTGACATTGTAAGTTCAGAAATCTCAGAAATAGTCTTAAGCTCAAACTTGTGCCTTGGAATGATATTTACTTCAAAAGGAACCAGATGGACAATGGTATCATGTGCGAAAATAATAATCTTATCAGAATATACAGGTCTCAAAAGTCCTGCAGGCTCCATTACTATAAAGTTGTGAATATCATATGCGTTTTCTTCAAGTATAATATTGCTAACATCATGCCAAATCACACGATTCACAAATGCAAAGACATGACAATCCTGCATAACATTGGGTCATTAAGAAACTCTTCTAAATGGGAACATCAACGACCAAGTGGATTGCTTCAATCACTAGACATACCTGAATGGAAATGGGAACATATCGCGATGGATTTTGTGGTAGGTTTGCCAAAGACCAAGTCTAACCATGATGCGATTTGGGTAATAGTTGATCGATTGATGAAGTCAGCGCATTTCTTTCCTATCAACGAAAGATTTTCATTGGAAAAGTTGGTCAAAATATATTTGGACGAGATTGTGATGCGTCACAAAGTTCCAGTATCTATCGTGTCTGATAGAGACCCGAGATTTAACTCGAGATTTTGGTGACAATTTCATGATCATTTGGGAACTAAATTGAAAATGAGTACGACGTATCATCTCCAGACCGACAGACAAAATAAAAGGACAATCCAAACGATCGATGATATGTTGCGAACCTGTGCAATAAATTTTAAAGGAAATTGGGATGATCATTTGCCATTGATTGAGTTTTCCTACAACAACAGTTATCACGCGAGTATTGGCATGCCACCTTATGAAGCGTTGTATGGAAGAAAATGCAGATCCCCTACATATTGGGACAAGGTTGGTGAGCGCAAACTAATTGGCCCAGAACTAGTTCAACAAACGAAAGAGAAAGTGGAAATGATTCGTAAAAGGTTAATTACTGCTCAAGATCGACAAAAGAAGTATGCGAATTGAGAATGAAAGGATATGCAATTCGAGCCCGGAGACAAAGTGTTGTTAAAGATATCTCCGTGGAAAGGTTTATCCAGATCCGTAAAGAAAGGGAAGTTGAGTCCTAGGTATATTGGACCATTCGAAGTATTACGACAAGTTGGAAAAATGGCTTATGAATTAGCGTTACCTCCGCAGATGCAACATCTTCATAACATATTTCACGTTTCTCTTCTAAAGAAATATATTGCTGATGCAAGCCATGTGATCGAATTGGAACCAGTAGAAATATAACAAAATTTGTTTTATGTGGAACAACCAGTTCGAATCATAGATCGAAAAGAGAGAACGCTCAGAAATAAAGTTGTACCTCTAGTTAGAGTGTTGTGGAGAAATCCTATAGTAGAAGAGTCAACTTGGGAATTAGAAAGTGAAATTGTAAGAAAAGTATCCCCATCTATTTGCCTAGATTCTGGGGACAGAATCCTTTTAAGAGGGTAGATTGTGACGACTGGGAATTTTGTGACGTGATTAAGTGAATAAAGTATAATTCTGTGGTGTAATTATAAATTATGTGATTAAATAAGGGTTAAATGATTTTTATGTTTAATTGTCTTTATTGTATATTCGTAACTGGGAACGTAAAATGACATGTTCTAGATTGACGAGTCAGCTTAGGGGATAAGCTGTGTTGTCGGGCTGTCAGGTAGAACGGGACCCGTTTTAAAGGAGATTGAAAGTATTTAAATGTGAACTATGTGTTGTTATGTGAAATGGAAATGTTTAAGTAAGTATTATATTCTAGTGATGTGTCAGTTGGTATAAAGGATTGATTGTGAAGAGTAATTGAAACGCTTAGCGTCGGGCCGTCAAGCAGAACGCAACCCATTACGCGAAAAGGGGAATAATAATAAAAAAAAAAGGGAAATTGTGTGATTGAGTATGAGTCGTAATATGTGAATATGTGCTATTTCTTGGAAATATGCTTGATTATGTGCTCTGTTGATTTTTAAATGATTTTAAGGGATTTATTTGATTTAAAATAATATTTATTGAACCTTTAAATGTTTTTATAAAATTATCTGAGTATGTTCAATGCGTGAAATTTGGTTTGGTTATCTTCAAAATAGTTCTAGAGACTTTACAAAAATGATAGACGGATTTATTTCGTGATCGGTGTAATTTTAAAATGATTTTATTGAGTAATAATTCTATTTTGAGCGCAATCTTGTAAAATCCATAACAAATAAACCGTACGCTCAAAAATATTTTAAAAATATGGATGAAAAGCTAATTTTGAGATATATATTCTAAAAATGTTATTCGTGGTATTTTCATCTTTTTTGAATAAATTATCTATTAATCAAATTCATTTTTTTTATTTAAGCATAAAAGGAAATTGGAAGTTTAAATTACAAATTACCAAATTGTCCTCCTTGGTGGCTATATAAGAGAGCACACCCTCCCCATTTCTTTCTCTTCAACCCCACTTCTCTTTTTTCTCTATCTTTTCTCTCTTCTCTCACTCCCGAACTCTCTCCCTCTCGGCTCTCTCTCTCTCATACACTCCCTCCTTCTCCCTCTTACATGCAAAGCTTAATTCTAGTTGGAAATCAAATTTTTCACCATCAATCTTCCTTATTTCTCATTCTCTATCTGTTTACCTTTTGCATGTAAGTGTTTAAGCTAGTTTTGAAATCAACTTCTTTTAATTTTACCGAAGAAAATCTCAATTTCTTAGTGTATGATCATAGAAGAAGTATAGTGGATGTTGTGTTGTATTTTCTTTGGTTTTGTTTGATGATAGTTCGAATTTTGATGTTAAAAAGGGGTTTTTGATTTCGAATGATGAGTTGCTTAATTGTTTTAATGTTAAACTTGATATTGAATATAAATCTTTGTTTCTAAGAAAGTTTCATGGAATGCATGTAAGGTTTTAGTATAATCAAGTGAGTTTAGTTTGATTTGTTAAGAAAATGAGTTGAATGGTTAGGTTAAAGGTCAAAGTGAGTTGAAAATTGTAATTTAAAGCCTTGCATATCAAAATTTGTTTATGCATGTGTATTTTTTTTGAAAAACCCGAATTGGTCTTATGATTGGAAAAAAATTAAGTTGATTTTTGTGGGATTATATGCTACTAGTGATAATCGAAATGATTACTTGGTTGCATGTCAATTTTTGATGGTGTTTGTGTTGATTTTAGGTTAAAATTTTTGATAATTAAAAGAGGATTTTGATTTTTGATTTTTGATTATGATTTTAATTCGGTATTTGGATTAAAAAGGATGAGACTTGATTGTGTAAGTGATTCTTGTACTTGCATGTTACTAAAAGAGGTTTATTTGTGTTTGATTATGTATGATTGTAATTGAGTACACTTGATTGTGTTTGGTTGTAAGGGCCGAATGGTTAAGGGTGTAAAAGAGGTTGATTTGATCATATGACTTCACAAAGTAAATGCATGTAAGATTACTGGGGATTAATTGGTTTATTTGGTGGTTTTGGTTCGAATAATGTGAAATAAAAAGAAGGATTGAGTCATCTTGATATGAGATTGTATAATTATTATTTTAACTTGAGTATATAGTTTGGATACAAGGATTATATGCTATGTGTTGTAATTGCGTCGCAATATGTGATTCGATGGCTATTTGGTTAAAGTATACGAGTTATGGTATAAGCGTGCCTTGTGTATATGATTGAGTATATATATACTCTTAGGGTGTTGCGATAAAGGGAAATTGTTAAGCGTTCTGGGAATGTCGAATGAGAATCTAATTAGGGTTTTGATTTTTGGATTGTAGATTCAGAGCGTGAGGGCATTCAGGCTAGGAAAGGGAAAGGTGTACTAGGTGGCAGTAGTTCAACCCTTGTGAAACAGGAAAGCGGATTCAGGCAAGTAATTCTGACTACTTGTAAAAGTTGTGTATTGAAAGGATATTGTTGATGCCATGATAGAGTATTGATGTTTTATAACCTGTTTTGTAATTTGCTATCCTCCTGCCTAGTAGGCTTGAGAAACCCTGTTATTATTCCTTGTGAACCTGTTATTGATTCTTGAGAAACCCTGTTATTGTTCCTTGTGAACCTGTTATTAATTCTTGAGAAACCCTATTATTGTTCTTGTAATGACTTGATATGATTATTGTTCAAACCTTTATAGTAACCTTTTTATTCATATCCAGATCACCTGTTGATACCTTGAATTCTTGTAAACCCCATAAGAACCTTTATGAACCCCCTTGCGTAATGATCCTTCATTCCTTTGTTTACCTTATTCTATGATGTTCCTTGGAACTGTTTTAATTCCCTAACTTGTATACCTTGTGATCATTTGATCAAGATCCTTAGCACTGAACTTTGCTTACCTTTGATTCATTCACTTTCTTTGAATTCTTGAAATTGAACTTAAGAATGAGTTTCGACTTGAAAGAGTCTGAATGATTTCATATTCTTCGTAATGATAAAATGAACTTAGTAAAACCTTTCTTTTCCAACACAAGGTTTTCCAAATAAATTCCCGATGGATTGGATTGAGACGTAAGAGACTAGTGGGACTAGTCCAGTCGTATAAGAGACTAGCGGGGCTAGTCCAATTTAAGGCTGAAATTATGCCATAGGTATCTTAACGACCAGATGGAGGTCGATACGGGCTGATCACCCGTATTATTATTATTATTTGAAAGTTAAAGTAGTCTAATCAAGGGTTCCCTATCACTTTATAAAAAGATATGGAATACATTGCTTTAGCAAATTGCTTCTTTGAAAATGAAATGGTTTATAATGATTCGAAATGAGTTGACTGTGATATTGTTTAGCGTACAGCTTGTGAACCCTGATTCTTATTCTGATATTGTTATCAATCATATAATTGATTCCCGGAGTTGAAAAGATTCTCGCTTTACATTTGAAAGATAGAAATCTTTCAAAGCCCTTTCATAGCCCAAAGATAGAAATCTTCCACCTAGAGATTTTAAGTAGAATGCCTTAAAAGTGATTGTGATTAGATATTGATTTTGCAACATAGAACTGTCACTTAGTTACTTGCTGAGTTTTATACTCATATATTATGCTTTATTCTAAACATGGTAGTTAAGCAAGAGGATGGCCAGACTTAGGCGCACTGCTCGTAAGAGCGTACCTGGTGGCCCCTATTGTGTTGTAGGCTTCCAGATGCCAGAGCAGGTAGTACAGGTTGTGTGTGAGCAAGCGCTTAGTCGGAAGTTTGTAAAGATACAATGGGTTATCTGTCGGTTCCAAGTCGGAATCGATTGTGTAAATTAAATTTTATTTTGGGTTGTAATATATATTATCTGGTTGGTAGTTGTAATCTTGTCTCAAACTTAATCCTGTTTGATCCTGCTATTAGTTAATCGGGATTTATGTTTATTTATTATTAATTCAAAGGTGTATGGGTCCTCATTTCCTAACCCCGAGATTGAGGGCGTCACAATTACAATTACAAAACATCTTATTGCAAAAACATATATAATCCGACAAAGAATTAAAAGTGAAATCACATGTATTTTGGAAACTATTTCTAATTTAGCATGGGAAGCTGAGTGAACATGTATAACAAAATGACACATAATAATCTATTAAAGTCGATGGTTATTAGAACTGTGTATTGTGAAGATATTATGGCGTAAAATACAAAACTTAAAATTTAATAACATAATATTGAGAAATTAAAAATCTCGAATAAATAGTATTGTTTATAATCCATAATAAACACATATTCAGTCAAATAAACTTATTGGGAAACAATAATTCACGAATCATTAACTTTTATGATAAGATTTCAGCATATTGTTCTAAAAATAATAAATGTTTTTTTGTTAGTAGATAAATAATATTTACATGCTCTTCTAAATAACTTATAATTATTTTATTACATCTTTCTAACAAAATAAATAACTTATAATTATTTTATTACATCTTTCCAACAAAATAAATACAAATCATAATTACACATAGAGATGCGTGTTGTTTGACTTTTTAGTTATTTAATAGTTTTTTGTATCTTGATCAAAATAAACCCTTGCATGCAAAGCCCCATTCAAGTCAATACTGCAACTAAACCGCAATCCAACTCTGCACGGAGCATCGACTGAAAACTTTTCCATCTGATCATTCAACAATTGTCATGGATGTATGTATATAGTTACTCCTTCAATTAAGAACGTGATGATTCAATATTAATCTCCAATAGATGTTTATTGTCTTTGATTTATTCAATCCTGCTCATGTTTATATACAAATAAGTATATTGAATAGCCTACATTGATGATTCTATGAAAATAGTTATTAAGATTAGTTTTGGATTGACAATGTAATCTCATGATAACATTTTGTATTGATTCATATTGGGTATTTTCATCGATTGGAAAATCATAATTTAGGATTGTCATATTATATGTTGATTTATATGCTGAATAATCAATCCAAATCTTTTAAGTATGTGGTTGATAGTCTTAATCTGTTTTGCCTAGTAGTGTATGTTGTGATATTGGTTATATTGGTTTACTACTGGGACAACCATTATAGATATTCAAGTCTTCTACATTGATTTGTAATAGTATCTGCCATGATTGTATTAAGAGATGTTTATCATTGCGCCTGGACTCTGCATCTGACTTATTCACAGTAGCAAGAGCTACTACAATATTCTGTAATACAGTAACATAATGATTGTGCTTGGATTAGAAGCCAAAAAAACAATAAGATTACAATTGTTGCATTGCACAGGTCTCGCTAATTAGCCAATTAGACTTAATAATTTGTAGTTGCTAATTATATTTATGTATATTGTTCCATCTTCGCAGCAAAACTGTGAGCCTGTTAAAATTCTAGCATTCATCATTCAGGTTGATGCCACAATGTAATCTCTCACGAATGAATTGATATATAACTTACTCTTTTGTCCCAATACATGTATTGACTTTGCTAATTGAGTTAATGAATAAGTCATTGCTTACGCCTTCAGAAATTACCACTCTCCATTGTTTCTACATATGGTGAAAATCTTCCTGGTAATGGATTAATAATGCTACCAAGTGGCCAACGTCTACAATTCTCTTATGAGAAAAACAGGAAAAGCTTAAGTGGAGTTGGGGAACTAAAAAATTTGTTCAAAAAAGGCATTGGTTGTAAACTTCTTCTCTGCTATAAAGGTGAAGGAAATTTCTGGGGTCACATTTTTGATAAGACAGGATGTGAAATGGAGCAAGTCATATCAGAAGAACCGAATTTCTATGTGGCCAAACAAGGTAAAACTCTAATATGCTCTTCACTATATGGCTGAACAATGGCATTGTTTTAAGGCATGATTGTAATTATACTTTTTACAAATATGATCAACCAATGTTGTTGGAGCTGGATGTAAAATTTTAGTTGAAACTAATGAGAATACAATCTATGATGGTTTAGTTGTAAGTTGTTTTCTTATAAACTCGTAAAATGCTTTAATCGGGCAAAAATGTCTATTTACATAATGGGAACACATAGGATAAATATGTTTTCACTTTTGATGCAGGATATTCCACATCCTTTCGTGGCATACTTTGGCAAGCATATTCCCGATGTTGTTCTCTACTGTCTCCCTTTGGATATAGTATTTACAGGTTATTTTTGCAAATATGAGAAAAGATTTTTTGGTCTCAATAAAATTCCAGAAAATATTGTACTCAACCTGGGAGATTTTATTGTGTTCATAAAATGGGAAGTTGGTCGGTTTGATGGTGTCATTTTTGACAAATATGGAGTGCAAAGGATGTTTGCACATCAGACCCCAAAGCCTGGTGAGAACTCTACTAATAACACCTCTGTTATACAGTATGGTCATATTAATTGACGATCATTGCTGAACTTACATAAACTATTTTTGGTTTATACTGAACTGATTGTTTACCTCAATTTGAACACATACATTTAAAGATACAAATGATCTTTTTCTTGATGCAGAGAATGTCCAGGGAACATAGTTTAGAGATAATGGAATGGAGATGAATTCGAGTGAAAACATCTCATGACCATGCTTGCATTTCTGCTGATATTCCAATGTTTTGAACATATGCTTTCATCAAAGACATGTAATGTTGATACAGTCGCCAATTGTTTTGGCATGGATTTCACTTTTAGACGTATCATTGCAAACATGGCATTTGCCATGTTTGGTATAACTGAATTGTTATAATTTTTGATAATTATCGACTAAAGATGCCATTGGGCTTATGTATTAATTCCTTGGGTGATTCCATTAAGGTACTTAACTAATCATAGTATCAACTCATGACCTATGAATTGCACATAGAATTTTGCGGTTTAATGAAAGTGCATATAATACCCCACGTGTAGATTTAAAACCTATGTGACTTACACTTGTATTATAACTAATATCTCGTGATACTCGTGAAAACTATAGTTTCACAATCATGGTTTCAATGACTACAAATTTGGAAACTCGGGGATTTTGTAAGTTCGTAATATTTACAAACTGACAACGTTTAACAACTTTGAGGTTATCTTCCCATGGCATAATTGATTTTGTGTCCAAAATATGGCCAATTATATATTCTTCCTTATTTGTAGTTGTGGTTTTGATATCACAAAATCTATAATTATATAATTGTTATCTCTATCATATCATAATTTATTGTAACAAAATATTGTATCATCCAATCTATCTTGGACTACATTCCAAATTAACTTCATTTACATGTTCAAAACACATATATTACAGAACATTCTTCATCTTAGTTTGAACAACAGCAAAGAACAATAATATTCCATTTAACATAAAGGGTAGAAATTACAAAAGTTAAACTACCAAATGTTTCAATTTCGTACCAAATTCAATAAAACTGCATCACATCAGTCACAAATATCACTAAGCAAGATCTTGAACAAAAGTAACTACACTTTGCAATGACCACAACCTGAATTCCATATGTGTGACATGGTTAAACGTTCATTAAAAAATTCACCTTCTTCATGGTACTTCTCTTTCGCAGTCAACTCACAAGGTGAATACCAAAGTTGTTCACCAAAAGGATTTCCTTCAATCCCATTTATCAGGTTTTTATTTCTTGCATTTGGATAAAATTTAGAAAGAGGAAGCAAATTTTCTACATCCGATATGTACCAGTATATATCCTCAATCAAATGAATAATGTCTACTAACTTCGATTTAAGATCAACCATTCCAAGAATATGAGACATTTCTTTAACAACCTGATCTTTTTCATATGGTCTATAGACGGCTTTAAAAAACTAAAAAAAGATGAAAAATGATTATCGTATAGAAAAGATAGAGTTTGAAGATTATGATCCACATTATTACGCATGAAAAACAATCAAACCGAGTTATAAAACATAGCTTGCTCAACTTTAAGAGAAATGGAAAAATGAATAAGGCCATGGAATTGGTCACGCCTAACTTCTAGATAGTGATTATGATACTGGTATAGAGCATCCTAGTTGAGCTTCTGCAACATCTCTTTAACTTGGATTCGTCTTGCATTGGTGAAATGGGCCATCAACAACTTTCCAAACATGTGAAAGTTATCAAGATCGTGTATTATGAATGCAAACAATATAGCCACAATATCATTATCAACTGTGAAATTGTTAAAGTTTATCATGATGTAGCGAAGATAGTAATTTGGTCATGAAGCACAATTAGAATGATAACTGATTATGATAAGGTCTAAATAAAATAAAATACTCAATACAACTATTATATATTTAAATGCGGGCAAACTTGGAGTTGTTCAACTTTGTAGAAATGTAAAATGCTTTATGTATTCCAATTACTTGAGTTAACTGCATTGAATGTTAAGAAAAACTTTTCACTTTCTATTCTACTTTGTCATTGTTTAAAGATTTGTAACTTGAAAAATGCGTAATGATTAAATGGTAGTAACTTGGATTATTGGAAAGTACTACTACATCATTATGACTTGTAATAATAAAAATAATTGCCAAAATATTTTTTCCTTGTGGGAATAAATATAATCATGACTTTAATTGATAAACGTGTCGGTAACAAAATAGGACATTGTAGGTAATCGAAAAATTTAGGAATGGACAATGCATGCAACATTAAATCAAACATATTTACAACTTCACATATTTACTCAGTGCAATAATTATTTACATTGATTTATAAAACCAAACTGTACATTATTTTTACATTTACATAAGGATTCAGTACATATCTATAATTAATAGGAACAAACACAAACAATTGAACATGCCTAGAAATTCACAACCACGCCATCTTGAACTGGTTTAGGGTCATCAATTTCAACATCTTGAAATCGGGCTTGTGGAGGGCCAATACCTAAATCCATATTAAGAAATTCTTGAATGTTGTCAACCGAGTCGGTCCAATGTCTGCAAATCATGGAGATTTTGTATACCAATAGATGCCAAGCGTCTTGCAATAGAGTTCCTTTATGGATGTACCAAATTAATTTCATAACAAATGTTAGGATCATTAAGATGTGAAAGGATAAAGCTGAAAGTGCTCCTAGTATGTGGTGTTAATCCGTCCTCTTTGTAGTACTTGCATTCACGATAAGCCTGGATATTATCAGTCTCAATGATAACACGTTCATACTGGTCTTGAAATGCTCTACGCATTCCTATCAAAACAGCCCATAAAGCACTATTCAGACTAGTTAGGCCTGGAATGGTGCCATATGTGTAATAACCCCAATTTTTGGGAAATTTTGAAACCCTTATGAATAGTGTTTTTGCTGAATGAGAAAACTTTTCATGCCACACTATGTAGGGGTTCTGATATGGATATTCTGAGATTTTATTAGTACTTTATATGGGATATAAGTGTATGTAAAGATCGTCAGAATCCAAATCCGAACACTTTGATTTTTCCCGGAAATCCAATAGATACGGAAAGAATTGAGTATAAGGTAACAGGATAAAAGGATTTAAATTAAAGGATTATAATAGAGGATCATAAAAAGGAATATAATATATTGAGAAAGGTTAAGGGAACCTAAGTAATAAGATCCCGGGTATGATCCCTCAAACGATAAACGAAAACGGAAGTTAAGCGAACCGTATAACAGATCAGCGGTCATTAGGCAAACAATTAGGAAGTTAATCAAAGGGATTAGAGAGGATGATGTCACCCAACCAATGAGAAGAGGACAAGGAGGGGAGGATGACATCATGAGGATGACACAAGCATGACATGGGAAGGAAGGAGGTGTGGTTGAATGAGAACCACACAAAGTCCAAGGTTAATTAGGTAATTAACTAAAACAAAAACAAAACCAAATCAACCAACCAAAAGCAAAACAAAGCAAAACACAAAAAAATCTCTCTTTCTTCTTCATGCTCTCGGCTTCTTTCTTAAAAAATGAAGATCCAAGCTCCACCACTTACTATTTAGCAAGGTAATTATCTAAGCTTCCCCATGGATAGTTACATACTTCCTATAAGTTTAAGCTTCTAATTCCAAGCCAATCTTTTTCTATAAATCATGAAAGAAGATGGTGAATAGTGTTTTTCAAGAACTAAAATTTTTGTTCTTGAAGTTTTGTTTAGATTAAGCTTGGATAAGGACTTTAAGGGTGATTCCAAGCCATTCTCTTGATTCTCCACTCTCCAAGGAAGGTATAAACTACAAACCCTAGCTTTAGTTTTGAGTAATTAGGATTGAATATGATTGATATAGTATATGTGAAGCATGATGCTTGATTGTTTGAAGTTTGGTTGAGTTGTAGAGATTAGTTGGTTTTGTGGTATTGTTGGAGTTGTAAATCTTGATAATTAGTTAAAGAACCTAAGTAAAGCTTTTAGTTCATGTGGGGAATAAGTATAAATGGTTAATGTGGATTTGTTGGGGTTGTTATGATGTGGTTTGGTGGGATGTTGGTTGTATGATTGATTTGGGGTTGAATTGTGGTTGGTTTTGAATGGTTTAAATTTGGGAAATCACGTAAACATAGCCGTCGTAACGTCCGGTTTTCTTTAGACTGTTTTTGTGCATAACATTAGGACCCGAGAACCCCCTACTAGATTATGACCATTGCCATATCTAGATAGCTCGTGTTACGAGCTTCGTTTTGATATGTAGTTCGTTCGATTCCGATGCACGGTTTAGGAGAAACGACCGTTTCAAGTAACGGCATTTCGCGAACGAAACATTTCCCCTCGCCTTACTTTGAAACATAGGTTAAAGACCAAAAAGGGTTAATTAATGTATGAAACAATTATGGTAAGAGTGTTAGGCAGTTGGTAAGACACTCGCGAAGGAATCGCTTTAAAACTCGTAATGGTTAATTTATTAAAAATGGTGGAGCCGAGGGTACTCGAGTGACTTAATAGAATCAGTAAGCGCAAAACGAGCGTTAAAGTCTGAGTTGGTTAGAGTATAGATTTACAAGTGACTTTGGTTTAATTCCAACTTACTTGTTGTTTATAGGTTACCAGACTCGTCCCGAGCCATTCGTAACCCCCAGTCGCTCAGGCAAGTTTTCTACCCGTTATAACTGTTGTTGTGATGTATATATGTATATGCATTATCTTGCGATAGATGCATGTTGGTTAATTAGCAAATGTTGCAATATATTGAAGCATGCTGCTATGGTATATATATGCATGCCTGTTTCGTATTCTTTCCATATATATCTGTTGATTCAGTTGATAATACCTATGCTAGAGAATAGCGGTAATTTGCATATACCCTTAATATAGGGACCCAAAAGGTGAAAACATTTTCTAAAACCGGGAGTCGAGGATCCCGAGTAGATTTTGTGTATATGTATATATATATATATATATTTATATATATATATATGTTTATAGTTTTCAAAACTATTAATCGAATAAGGGTTATTCGATAACTTTATATTATTTATTGAATATTATTTCGAATATTTATTCGAGGGCTTATGACTCCTTTATATTATTATTGAATATTACTTGATATTCATTTGAGGATGTATGACTCCCTTATTTTTTTGAATATTATTTATAATATTCATTCGAGGTATTATGACTCCGCTTATTATTTAATAATATTCTTTATTGTATTAAAGAATAAGGTGTCGATAATCAAACTTATTTTTGATTATTCAAATAAAGATATTACTTTCGTATAAGTATATCTTTGATTATTTGCTATTTATTCAAGTATAAGTTTTCCAACTTCTACCTCAATTATTATTATGGGAATATTATTTAAATAATAATATTCAGATATTTCTTTCATATCGGGACTGATTTATTTTAATAAATCAGTATTACTCCAAACATTCTTAAAAATGTTTTCGAGTCTTCAAAATGAATTTAAAAGGTAGAGCGGATCCCAAAACTTGTTTTCAAATTCAAGATCTTCCATTTTAAGGGGACTTGAATACTCGCTCAAAAATCTAAGGGATCCGGCTCTATGGGGTATTTTATATTCGCAACAAGGTTGCAGTTTTGGTAAATGAATTGATTACTTACCCAACGTTCGGGAAGTAAGTCCATCTATCGAGTCGGCATAAGCAACATGGGCTCAGTGGGCGTCCATGATAGTGTAAGTGGCTCAGTGGGAGTCCATCAAATGCATAAGTGGCTGAGTGGCAGTCCAGCATAAGGTCCTATTATGACCAGGGTGATGACCAGTGGGGAATTCGTCCGTCTGCTAGTAGAAAAGGTTACTTATTGGTATCTTTGCCTGATCAGCAAGATATCAGGTTTATGCCAAAATTCTTTTCTTTCCAAATTTATTGGATATTGCAATTCTGTTCATACTTTACATGACAGAGGTTTTCAGGAAATGTATGTATATATATAGGTGTATATATATATATATCGAGACTTAATGAAGTATATCATAACTTCATTTCCTTCAAAATATTTCAAAGATTGAATTTATTCAAGTCTTGTCTTGTAGTCTCATCAGTGTGATGAACTTTTGAAATTAATTATAACTTGAACGGTGGTAGTTCAAGTAGTATTTGGAAAAGATATAAGTATATTGGAGTATCTTGTAACTTCATCTTTTAAACTTATATCTAGTAAATGATTATCTTATGTATGACAAAGATTTTCAGAAAAATGTTGAGACAAGGTTAGATATATTAGATCACCTTGCAACGATATTTTTATACAGTTATAAACTGGAACTTTGTGTATATTATGCATGGAAGAGGACTTCCAAGATTTTGAAAAGTATATATATATATATACTAAATATTTTGCGACTTCATCGCATTAAGATATTAAACTTGGTTTATTTCTTTTGACCAAGACTTTCATGAATACTATGAGAAGGCTCATATATTGTTAATCATTATACATACTATTTTGGTGGGCTTGCTGCTCACCCTTGCTTACTTCTTTCATCACACAACATCAGATAGACAAGATGAACAGGACCAAGCTCCCAATTCGCGAGCGGATAGGAAACATTCCGCAGTTTCCTATAGGCGTTGATGTCGCTGTAGCTGAGGTAGGAACTACCAATAGGCTAGGCTTTCAACTTTTGATGTACCAGATTTATGTATATTTATGAATTGTAATAATGGCAAAGAAATGTAAATTTATTCAGAAAACCTTTTAAGGTGTATTGGCAGATAATTGTGGAGTAAAATGACTTGTGGTTATTTTTGGATGTTCATCTCTGAGACTATAACGTGTGGTGTGTGTGTTTATTATGGGGTCACAGTACAGAGTAGTTGAGTAATTATTAAGATTGAGTGTTATTAAGGGAAATGGAACTCGTGACAACCCGGATCCCCGACCCCGGATTTGGGGGTGTTACAGAAGTGGTATCAGAGCTAAGCGTTATAAACCTCAGAGATGATGTGACGTTAAGATAATAAGTTCACTAAGATAATAAGAACTCTTGCCAAGTTCATAGTTGGGCTACCTAACGTAGTACTGACAGTTAAAACCCTTATGGGAACCCTATAAATATCATGATAGAAGCGTAGTTCATTATCGTATATAGTAGCGGGACTCCGAACCCTGAGGTTGAGGAGCAACAACGCGATGATGTTTTATTAGTTATTGGAGATCAGATTGTGGATCCGATAGAGCGTCCTAACACGGGACCGGATGATGTTCATATTAAGGATGTAGCAGTTAAGGATATTGTCCTAGAAGGGATTATCGTTGAGAAGAATCCCGTGGAGGGTCCTGACAAGAATGAATAAAGGACCACTGATGAATTGATGACCATGGTTAGGTCGACTACCAGAGGTAGGATTGGTCGGTCACTACCAGAGGTTCGTTCAAGTTTGTAAAGATAGTGGCCCCTTTAACGCGGCTTACTCGTAAGACTGAAAAGTTCGAATGGACAGAGAAATGCGAGAACAACTTTTAAGAACCGAAGCAAAGGTTGGTGATGTTCCCTATGTTGGCGTTGCCGGATGGAAAATGAGATTTTGTGAAGTGTAGTGACGCTTCGCATAAGGAATTAGGGTGCTTCTTATACAGCACAGCAAGGTAATCGCGTACGCGTCAAGATAATCAAGGGAATATAAAATTCGATATCCCCACCTATGAGCTTGGGCTCATGGCAATAGTTTTGCCCTAAAGATTGGAGGCACTACTTGTATGGAGAGAAGTGCGAGAATTACCTAAGCCATAAGTGCTCTAGTACATTTTCACGCAGAAAAGAGCTCAACATGTGCCAAATGAGGTGGTTAGAGCTAATCAAGGATTACGATTATGAGATTCTTTATCACTCGGGGAAAGCCAATGTGGTGGCTGATACCCTTAGTAAAAAAAGAGAGACTCAAGATAATAATGTCTTTGGGAGAGTTTATAAGAGATTTTGAGAAAATGGAAATAGAAGTGAAGGTAACCGGAGCCGGTACCGAAAAGCTGTTTGAGATTGCAGTACAGACCGAATTATTGGAAAAGAACATATTATGCCAGAAAAAGTGATGAATGAAGGCAGAGAGCCAACAAATAGATAAGAGGTTAATACCGAGAAGGATGATAAGGGAATAATGAGGTATTCCTACAGAATTTGGGTTCCAAATGTTCAAGAGCTTAAAGATGAGATCTTAGATGAAAGTCATAGTTCAAGGAATAAGATTTAGGGCAAACCCTGAATGTGATAATCAGGGAGGTCGTAAGTAAGATATAAGGAACCCAGAATATAATGAAGTGGAAAATGAGGATTTTAACGTATAAGATAACCCCAAGTATGGGAGAAGGATGAAACATTTTATACTAAGGAAATAGAAAGATGAGTAAGGAAAGGAGACCCGAGACGGTACTCCTATACGGCAATTCATGGACCTGTCTAAAAAGAACTTAGACTATTATCCCCAACCACCACCTTGAGGAAATAATGCGGTAGGAAATTCTTTCATGACCTTTAAGTCGCTAAGCTCTCAGAGTTCCAAGGAACAGGTTGACCTAGTCGAGGCAAGAGCCTGGCTAAAGGAAATAGAGGAATCATTTGAGATTCTGAATGATTGATGAACCACAAAAGACTGTTTTGTCACTTACCCTCCTAAGAAAGAGACCACCCGCTGGTGAAAGACCAAGGAAGGCACGGAGCAAGAGATTATAATAAACTGATTTAAGTTCAGTCAATTGTTTTCGGGAAAGTAATTCCCAAAGATAAGGAGATAGTGTAAAAGCTTTAGAGCCAGAACAAAGGCAGACGAGTATGATGAATTATGAATCTAAGTTATAAAAGTTGTCAAGATTCGTTCTGAGGACACGAATCCAGAATGACGGGATGTTTGAAATCAATGCTTATGTTGTGTTGGTTCATGTAATGGTTGTAATGGAAACGAAAATAAAAGACTGAAAAGGGAAGGAGTAGAAAGGGATATAAAGGAAATAGAGTTGAGAAGTGATAAGGGAGTTAGGTATGGGAAACCCTTGTAATAAATATAGAGAAGTGTGTCATCATCAGCGCGATGGTGACTGATCATGAGATAAATTCAAGGTTTGAAGGCGTAAGCGATATGTAAAGTTAATTCCCTTGAAGTTGACAATATTCGATGAAAATTTAAGATAGATCGATTGATTAATAAGGAAACACGGATGGACTGAGGAGACAAGAAAGTAAGAAATTAGGAAAATTGGATGAAGGAAGTGACCTTCAAGAATGTGAAGTGTAAGACCGGGGGCATGATACCCAGAAAGGGAGACGCCAGGTATGGGAGATATCCCAACATTGAGATGACTGTTGGGATAAACAACAAAAGTAAATAAGGAATTATTAAGAAGAAGTTCACGTTGAACATGACCAATATCTTCTAGAACATCCTTGTTATCATTACCAAATTAGGCAAGAAAAGCGGGTAACCATTGTTATCTTTTGAAGGCCATATGGGTTGACCTCAGTTTGAATAAGGATGCTATCGTGAAATTGGTATAAACTATCGAGGTGGGAATGATTGATTAAGATAATCTATCAAGGATATAAGACTTGATTTATCCATGAAAGGATGCAAGTACCTTTTTAAAGGTGGAATTAAGGATAAAACATCAGTAACTTAAAACGAATCCTAGGGGAATGCATAAAGGTTGGCATTTCACCCTTATTAGGGATAGTATGAGTTTTGACAGTATGAATTGGAAAGGATTAAGGTAATAACAACCTTTAAGAATCAGTGGAGAAATTTTTCAGAAGTATATAGACAATGGTTCTAGTATTAGTAAATGGTATTTTGATATGCCCTATATCTAGGGAATACAGGAGGAACGATTCAAGGATAACCTTAGAGGTTTTACAAGGAGAAAGGTAATATTCAAAGTTCTCGAGAATAGAAATGTTGATAAAGGAAATATGGCGTAATTATAATAATGCCAGGTGGGCACGTGTTAAACCACGAGAAAGTATGGATCGAACCAGTAATGGTCGAAATTGTTCAGGGCAATTAGGACTTAAGATAAAAGATGTTCTAAGTATAATTGAGAGTCAGTCGTGACAGTGATTAACCTCTAAAGACTGAGGCAATAACTTATGAAAAAAATGGTGATTTTTTTTTACTCATCAGATTTTAAGGAAAACATCTTCACATAAGCTGTGATTGAAATGAGGTAGAAAATTTATTTGAAGGTGGTTAAAATGACATTGACTGTAAGGAAATTTTACTATCAGGAAAGGCCAAAGAGGTGGCCGACACTTTAAAGGTAAGAGGATAATTATAGGCGCTTATGCCAAAGGAATACAGTGATGATGGTTGAAGCCGTAAAGGTTGTATTATGGTTTGGAAGATTGACATTCCTTCTGATGACTGTGCAATACCCAACCGTAATAGTAGTTGGTAAAGGTTTAATTCGTGTAATCGCCATGAGCGGGCTATCTATATCAGAAGATACTATCTTGAGATAAGCCAGGACCATGTTTCAAAAAGGAGTAGACGAACCTTTGAGTTAAGTCTTCTATTTAAGGCATATGATTTAGAATGGTATTAACCTGCTATCGTTGCTTTGATTGAAACTCTTCTGCAATTTTATCTGCTTCATGTCATGTATGTATGTCAGGATCAGGAGTGTTCTTCATGAATCAGAAATGGTGATTATGTTACCTCCTTAGAAGGATTTGATACGACATGTATGGACTCCGTATGGTTAGATATTAAGATTTCATGGAATGTGAATGACGACAGTAGGTCAGTAGTGGACCATAGTAATGCAGCAATGATTCTGCGAGTAATGAGCTGGTTACAACCGTGAGAGTTGTATTGGAATGGATGTTGAGATTGAGTACCACTAAACGGGTCGTGGTAGTGTATAAGTTATCATTGATAGACTAATTAAGTAGAGTATCTACCTATTGAATATTTATTCTTTCTTATCAATAGAGAGTCGTATTATTATACGAGGAAGGTTACGGTGCAAGCATAGAATTCAAGTAACGATGATGTCTAGAATGAGATCCCAGGTTCGATTTTCGGTATCGAAGGAGTTTCAAAGGTGATTGTGTATAAGCTCGAGGAAGAGCATGGGTCCATAGAATGATGGACGGAATAGCAAAAATATTTAGGCATGTGAAATACGATGCTATAATACTTGATGTTGATATAAATACATATATGTTTTGTTCTCCTATGACAAACCTCTATAGTTCAGAGGTAGGTTCCAAGCCAGATATTTTGTGGCAGTATATTTTTATATATATACAATTCTCTTCAATTCGTTCTTTTCTCTCCTTTTCATTTCATGTAAGCTGAGAAGAACAACCCTTCCAGAAGGGGAGGTATTGCCGAATGACTATCTATCTGTGTGATAGAAGCCTAGTAGGATACCATCTATTGTTTAATTGCTTGTCAAGTACTAAAGGCTGACCACCTTCTGTACTAACTATGCGATATAACAAGTGTTCATGATCATAGTGATCTCTCAATAAATTCTTTTACTTCTATATGAAGGATGAAGCTTTCGATAATAGAAACAGCTGAAAAAGGAGTAGTAAAATTTTGGTGGTATTCGGAATGGAAACACATTCGTGATACTAAGGTTGACGTGGTTATTAAAAGGTTATAGAACGCTAATGAGCAAAAGTGTAACCAGTATAATATTAGGAACGGAGGGCAGTAGCGATTACGAACTGGAAAAGAATGGGTATTGAGAAGCAAAAGCTTTAATTTTAAAAGCTATAATGAGAGTCTATGCAATAGACTTGAAAGAAATTGGAATGATCACTTAACACGGATTGAGTTTTCTTACGACAATAGATCATATGTCATTATCGAGATGTCGCCTTATGAGATCCTTGAGGGAAGACAATGTCGATCTCCCTTATGATTAGGATGAAGTTGTAGAGTGCAAGATGCTCGAACCCACAGTAGTCCAAAGGACCAAGGATATAATAGATCTAATCAGAGGATGGCTAGTATTAGCCCAAGATGGACATAAGAAGTATGTTGATTTGACACGAAAGGACAAAGAATAGGAAGTAGGGGACCTAGTGTTGTTAAAGGTATCCCCTTGGAAACCCTTGGAAAGGATTGATGAGATTCGGAAAGAAAGGAAAGTTAAGTCCACAATTTGTCGGACCCTTGGATATATTAAGAAGTATTGGGAAGTTAGCATATGAGCTAGCCTTACCCCAGAACATGTAGCAAGTCATAACGTGTTCCACGTATCAATGTTAAGGAAGTGTAATTCAGATGCCAGATAAATAGGGGCATATGAGCGCATATACATGCAACCAGACGTAACCTATATGGAGCAACCAGGAAGGGTTATAGATTGAATAAGGAACAAGTGCTTAGGAGAAGGGTTATTAAACTATTCAGAGTTTGATGGAAGAACCACAATGTGGGAAAATTTACTTGAGAGTTAGAAAGTGTAATGCTAAGAAAGTATCCCTATTCATTTTCTATCTGATTCCGGGACGGAATCCTTTTAAGGAGGGGAGACTGTAATAACCCCAATTTTTGGGAAATTTTGAAACCCTTATGAATAGTGTTTTTGCTGAATGAGAAAACTTTTCATGCCACACTATGTAGGGGTTCTGATATGGATATTCTGAGATTTTATTAGTACTTTATATGGGATATAAGTGTATGTAAAGATCGTCAGAATCCAAATCCGAACACTTTGATTTTTCCCGGAAATCCAATAGATACGGAAAGAATTGAGTATAAGGTAACAGGATAAAAGGATTTAAATTAAAGGATTATAATAGAGGATCATAAAAAGGAATATAATGTATTGAGAAAGGTTAAGGGAACCTAAGTAATAAGATCCCGGGTATGATCCCTCAAACGATAAACGAAAACGGAAGTTAAGCGAACCGTATAACAGATCAGCGGTCATTAGGCAAACAATTAGGAAGTTAATCAAAGGGATTAGAGAGGATGATGTCACCCAACCAATGAGAAGAGGACAAGGAGGGGAGGATGACATCATGAGGATGACACAAGCATGACATGGGAAGGAAGGAGGTGTGGTTGAATGAGAACCACACAAAGTCCAAGGTTAATTAGGTAATTAACTAAAACAAAAACAAAACCAAATCAACCAACCAAAAGCAAAACAAAGCAAAACACAAAAAAATCTCTCTTTCTTCTTCATGCTCTCGGCTTCTTTCTTAAAAAATGAAGATCCAAGCTCCACCACTTACTATTTAGCAAGGTAATTATCTAAGCTTCCCCATGGATAGTTACATACTTCCTATAAGTTTAAGCTTCTAATTCCAAGCCAATCTTTTTCTATAAATCATGAAAGAAGATGGTGAATAGTGTTTTTCAAGAACTAAAATTTGTGTTCTTGAAGTTTTGTTTAGATTAAGCTTGGATAAGGACTTTAAGGGTGATTCCAAGCCATTCTCTTGATTCTCCACTCTCCAAGGAAGGTATAAACTATAAACCCTAGCTTTAGTTTTGAGTAATTAGGATTGAATATGATTGATATAGTATATGTGAAGCATGATTTTTGATTGTTTGAAGTTTGGTTGAGTTGTAGAGATTAGTTGGTTTTGTGGTATTGTTGGAGTTATAAATCTTGATAATTAGTTAAAGAACCTAAGTAAAGCTTTTAGTTCATGTGGGGAATAAGTATAAATGGTTAATGTGGATTTGTTGGGGCTGTTATGATGTGGTTTGGAGGGATGTTGGTTGTATGATTGATTTGGGGTTGAATTGTGGTTGGTTTTGAATGGTTTAAATTTGGGAAATCACGTAAACATAGCCGTCGTAACGTCCGGTTTTCTTTAGACTGTTTTTGTGCATAACATTAGGACCCGAGAACCCCCTGCTAGATTATTACCATTGCCATGTCTAGATAGCTCATGTTACGAGCTTCGTTTTGATATGTAGTTCGTTCGATTCCGATGCACGTTTTAGGAGAAACGACCGTTTCAAGTAACGGCGTTTCGCGAACGAAACATTTCCCCTCGCCTTACTTTGAAACATAGGTTAAAGACCAAAAAGGGTTAATTAATGTATGAAACAATTATGGTAAGAGTGTTAGGCAGTTGGTAAGACACTCGCGAAGGAATCGCTTTAAAACTCGTAATGGTTAATTTATTAAAAATGGTGGAGCCGAGGGTACTCGAGTGACTTAAGAGAATCAGTAAGCGCAAAACGAGCGTTAGAGTCTGAGTTGGTTAGAGTATAGATTTACAAGTGACTTTGGTTTAATTCCAACTTACTTGTTGTTTATAGGTTACCAGACTCGTCCCGAGCCATTCGTAACCCCCAGTCACTCAGGCAAGTTTTCTACCCGTTATAACTGTTGTTGTGATGTATATATGTATATGCATTATCTTGCGATAGATGCATGTTGGTTAATTAGCAAATGTTGCAATATATTGAAGCATGCTGCTATGGTATATATATGCATGCCTGTTTCATATTCTTTCCATATATATCTGTTGATTCAGTTGATAATACCTATGCTAGAGAATAGCGGTAATTTGCATACACCGTTAATATAGGGACCCAAAAGGTGAAAACATTTTCTAAAACCGGGAGTCGAGGATCCCGAGTAGATTTTGTGTATATGTATATATATATATATATTTATATATATATATATGTCTATAGTTTTCAAAACTATTAATCGAATAAGGGTTATTCGATAACTTTATATTATTTATTGAATATTATTTCGAATATTTATTCGAGGGCTTATGACTCCTTTATATTATTGAATATTACTTGGATATTCATTTGAGGATGTATGACTCCCTTATTTTTTTGAATATTATTTATAATATTCATTCGAGGTATTATGACTCCGCTTATTATTTAATAATATTCTTTATTGTATTAAAGAATAAGGTGTCGATAATCAAACTTATTTTTGATTATTCAAATAAAGATATTACTTTCGTATAAGTATATCTTTGATTGATTGCTATTTATTCAAGTATAAGTTTTCCAACTTCTACCTCAATTATTCTTATGGGAATATTATTTAAATAATAATATTCAGATATTTCTTTCATATCGGGACTGATTTATTTTAATAAATCAGTATTACTCCAAACATTCTTAAAAATGTTTTCGAGTCTTCAAAGTGAATTTAAAAGGTAGAGCGGATCCCAAAACTTGTTTTCAAATTCAAGATCTTCCATTTTAAGGGGACTTGAATACTCGCTCAAAAATCTAAGGGATCCGGCTCTATGGTGTATTTTATATTCGCAACAAGGTTGCAGTTTTGGTAAATGAATTGATTACTTACCCAACGTTCGGGAAGTAAGTCCATCTATCGAGTCGGCATAAGCAACATGGGCTCAGTGGGCGTCCATGATAGTGTAAGTGGCTCAGTGGGAGTCCATCAAATACATAAGTGGCTGAGTGGCAGTCCAACATAAGGTCCTATTACGACCAGGGTGATGACCAGTGGGGAATTCGTCCATCTACTAGTAGAAAAGGTTACTTATTGGTATCTTTGCCTGATCAGCAAGATATCAGGTTTATGCCAAAATTCTTTCCTTTCCAAATTTATTAGATATTTCAATTCTGTTCATACTTTACATGACAGAGGTTTTCAGGAAACGTATGTATATATATAGGTGTATATATATATATCGGGACTTAATGAAGTATATCATAACTTCATTTCCTTCAAAATATTTCAAAGATTGAATCTATTCAAGTCTTGTCTTGTAGTCTCATCAGTGTGATGAACTTTTGAAATTAATTATAACTTGAACGGTGGTAGTTCAAGTAGTATTTGGAAAAGATATAAGTATATTGGAGTATCTTGTAACTTCATCTTTTAAACTTATATCTAGTAAATGATTATCTTATGTATGACAAAGATTTTCAGAAAAACGTTGAGACAAGGTTAGATATATTAGATCACCTTGCAACGATATTTTTATACAGTTATAAACTGGAACTTTGTGTATATTATGCATGGAAAGGACTTCCAAGATTTTGAAAAGTATATATGTATATATACTAAATATTTTGCGACTTCATCGCATTAAGATATTAAACTTGGTTCATTTCTTTTGACCAAGACTTTCATGAATAGTATGAGAAGGCTCATATATTGTTAATCATTATACATACTATTTTGGTGGGCTTGCTGCTCACCCTTGCTTTCTTCTTTCATCACACAACATCAGATAGACAAGATGAACAGGACCAAGCTCCCAATTCACGAGCGGATAGGAAACATTCCGCAGTTTCCTATAGGCGTTGATGTCGCTGTAGCTGAGGTAGGAACTACCAATAGGCTAGGCTTTCAACTTTTGATGTACCAGATTTATGTATATTTATGAATTGTAATAATGGCAAAGAAATGTAAATTTATTCAGAAAACCTTTTAAGGTGTATTGGCAGATAATTGTGGAATAAAATGACTTGTGGTTATTTTTGGATGTTCATCTCTGAGACTATAACGTGTGGTGTGTGTGTTTATTATGGGGTCACAGTACAGAGTAGTTGAGTAATTATTAAGATTGGGTGTTATTAAGGGAAATGGAACTCGTGACAACCCGGATCCCCGACCCCGGATTTGGGGGTGTTACAATATGTTAATCGAAGAAGAAAGCTAGTTGAATCTCTCACAACAACGCCAATACCATTTCTATTCTGGCATTCAGGAGCATTCTGAGCGAACTCACTGTGAACATTTATCTTGATCCAACCTTGAGCAGGGAATTCCCATACACGTTCAACATGTTCCATGATTATATGTTCCGTGTTTTTTTTATTCTTACTAAAACTTTTAAAAACCAACTAATCTCAACCATAATGACACAAATCTATAAATACAAAAAGGTACAGAGATGTGACTATTGGGGAATGAATGTTAAGTTTTATCTATAAAAGTGTTTTTTGGCTTAATAATTAACTTCAAACGGTTATAACTATATAAGATTAACTACCTCTAACAAATATAACTAAACAAATGCATCAAAAATTTGGTGTTCCTCTTAAAATTGCATAAAACATGAAAAATGTGATTAACCAAAATTATTAATTAGAGGACAAACAAAGCCAAAACACAATCTTGATAGATTCTAATATAAAAACAAACTTGGAACAACCGGAAATAATGTTTAGAGTTCAATGTGATAAGGAAATTTCATAAAGAAAAACTTAGGAAATTGGATTGCAAGATTGAATACCGCATCCATGCCACAAAAAAGATGCACATCATCAATTCTCCTATAATATTAGAGCAATTTTTTGTAAGAGACGCATGCGTTAATAGATTAACTCAATACCTATTATTAATATTTACCATTTTTATCTTCTTACTGACGGATTTGCAAGAACCTGGGGTTTTTGAACTCTCAGCCTGACCAAATGACGTTTAGTTAATGTTTAAATATATTCCAAAATATGCAATTACAGTAATTTATGAAAGAAATGTCATACCTCTGACAAATCAAGGGTAGAGAAATCAACATGATTGGAGGATTTAGAATTTGACATGGCATACATGTTTGAATCATACATGTCTTGCGCTTTGATGATAAAATTTTCAGAAATATCTTTGGATGCATGAACTTCAACAACAACAATAATTTCTTTCCCATCCATGTCATGCAGAAATGCAGGAAACACTTTATCAGCTACCTCTTTCTATTTTGGTAATCAAGTCATAAAAATAATTGGTCTGTATTGCAAACAATTTATAATCTGAAAACAAATTTTAAAAATGTAATTGATTGAACCTTTGTTTGCTTCAAATAAAGATGTGAAGTGGAGCATCCTATGAGCCGTTTCACAACACGATCCATGAGAATAATGCTCCATGAGAAAGATTGATCCACAACAACAGCCTTAACACTAAATCTGTGAGTGAAAAAAATTATTAAATAATTTACATTTCGTAATCCAAAGAAATTGTACAAACCAAATATTTAATATATTATTTCCTATGCGTCAATACCTTTTTTCAGCTACTGGAAAAGTGCGATTACATTTACCGCATTTAAATCTATTCCCAACTTTAACAACTTCTAAATGACATTTGCTACATGAATATAAAAACCAAGGATGTCCTTCCTCCAACTTAGCAATTGTGAAACCACAATACAATTTCTTCTGCAATTGATAATTTTTAGGATAATATTTTAAATGAAAAGTATATTGCATATAATTCAAAGATAATGCTCTAAAATTGCTGTCAAAAATGAATTAACCTCAACACTGCCAGCAACGTTGTCAATTAATTTTTTCAGATTTATAAACTCATAAGGAGAGGCCAATGTTAACGCATAGCTATTATCCACATCATCCCTCGACGGATTGTAGCCTTCAAGTTCAAGCCTACACATTATATGATGTACATATGATATGCAATCTTGACAAAATATGGAAAATGAGTAAAAGTGTAATAACCCCAATTTTTGGAAATTTTTGAAACCCTTATGAATAGTGTTTTTGCTGAATGAGAAAACTTTTCATGCCACACTATGTAGGGGTTCTGATATGGATATTCTGAGATTTTATTAGTACTTTATATGGGATATAAGTGTATATAAAGATCGTCAGAATCCAAATCCGAACACTTTGATTTTTCCCGGAAATCCAATAGATACGGAAAGAATTGAGTATAAGGTAACAGGATAAAAGGATTTAAATTAAAGGATTATAATAGAGGATCATAAAAAGGAATATAATGTATTGAGAAAGGTTAAGGGAACCTAAGTAATAAGATCCCGGGTATGATCCCTCAAACGATAAACGAAAACGAAAGTTAAGCGAACAGTATAACAGATCAGCGGTCATTAGGCAAACGATTAGGAAGTTAATCAAGGGGATTAGTGGGGATGATGTCATCCAACCAATAGAAAGAGGACAAGGAGGGGAGGATTACATCATGAGGATGACACAAGCATGACATGGGAAGGAAGGAGGTGTGGTTGAATGAGAACCACACAAAATCAAGGGCAACTAGGTAATTTACTAAAACAAACACAAAAATCAACCAACCAAGCCAAGCAAATCATTTTTCATCAAAATCAAAAAGAAACCAAGGCATTGTTCTTCATGCTCTCGGCCAAAACAGAACCAGAACACTAAAACTGCTGTATCTCCTTCATTTCTCACTCAAATATTGTGTTCTATAGCTCATTGGAAAGGTATTGAGATGGCCTACAACTCTTGTTCACAAGTCTCGTCCAAATAATCATGGTAAGACCCTCATTTTTACAGTTCTTTAAATCGGACTTTTAGAAACTTCAAAGCCTAACTTTGTGTTCTTGATTTCTTTGGAAAGATCAAGCTTGTAGGAGGCTCCCTAAGGCTTCCTAGCAACTTAACACCTCCCAAGGAAGGTATAAACTTCAAACCCTAGCCTTTACTTTATTTGTTAGTAAGTTCAATGGTTGGTGTTGTGAAATGAGAAGCATGGATTGTGATTATTAGTAGTTTGGTTTTATTTGGAAGTGTTTTGGTAATTGAAGATTGATTATAGTTCATAGGTCTTGATTGTGGTTGTTTGAGTTGAAAACCTTGGAGATTATGGACTGATGTGGTATGGTTTAGGTGAAGTTTTGTTGTATTGATGGTTATGAGTTGGTTGGTGGTTAATTGGAGTAGTTTAATCATTGGTAATCGCGTAAACATAGCCGTCGTAACGTCCGATTTTCTTTAGACTGTTTTTGTGCATAACATTAGGACCCGAGAACCCCCTGCTAGATTATGACCACTGCCATGTTTAGATAGCTCATGTGACGAGCTTCGTTTTGATATGTAGTTCGTTCGATTCCGATGCACGGTTTAGGAGAAACGACCGTTTCAAGTAACGGCGTTTCGCGAACGAAACTTTTCCCCTCACCATACTTTGAAACATAGGTTAAAGACCGAAAAGGGTTAATTAATGTATGAAACATTTATGGTAAGTGTGTTAGGCAGTTGGTAAGACACTCGCAAAGGAATCGCCTTAAAACTCGTAAAGGTTAAATTATTAAAAATGGTGGAGCCGAGGGTACCCGGGTGACTTAAGCGAATTAGTGAGCGCAAAACAAGCGTTAGAGTCTAAGTTAGTTAAAGTATAGATTTACAAGTGACTTTGGTTTAATTCCAACTTACTTGTTGTTTATAGGTTACCAGACTCGTCCCGAGCCATTCGTAACCCCAGTCGCTCAGGCAAGTTTTCTACCAGTTATAACTGTTGTTGTGATGTAAATATATGTATATGCATTATCTTGTGATAGTGCATGATTGTTATTAGCAAATTTTGCGATATATTGTAGCATGTGATATGGTATATATGCATGCCTGTTTCATATTCTTGAAATATATATCTGTTGGTTCAGTTGATAATACCTATGCTAGAGGATAGCGGTAACTTGCGTATACCCTTAGTATAGGGACCCAAAGGTGAAAATATTTTCTAAAACCGGGAGTCGAGGATCCCGAGTAGATTTTGTATATATGGATATGGATATATATATATATATATATATTTATATATATATGGTTATAGTTTTCCAAACTGTTAATCGAATAAGGTTTATTCGATAACTTTAACTTTATATTATTAGTGAATATTATTTGAATATTCATTCGAGGGCTTATGACTCTTTTATATTATTTGTTGAATATTATTTGAATATTCATTCGAGGGCTTATGACTCTTTTATATTATTTATTGAATATTATTTGAATATTCATTCGAGGGCTTATGACTCTTTTATATTATTTATTGAATATTATTTGAATATTCATTCGAGGGCTTATGACTCAGTTTATATTATTTAATGAATATTATTTGAATATTCATTTGAGGATCTATGACTCCGATTATTTGCTGAAACATATTCTTTATTTTATTAAAGAATAAGGTGTTAATAATCAAACTTATTTTCGATTATTCAAATAAAGATAATACTTTCATATAAGTATATCTTTGGTTATTTAATACTCGTTTCAAGTATAAATTTAATACTTCTACTTCAATTATTTTTATAAAGACTATTCTTTATGGGAATATTATTTAAATAATAATATTCGGTCATTTTCTAAATATTCTGGGGACTGATTTACTTCATTAAATCAGCTTTACTCCAAACACTCTTTAAAGTGTTTTCGAGTCTTCAAAATGATTTTTAAAAGTCAGAGTGGATCCCAAAACTCTTTTTTTATATTTAAGATCTTCCTTTTAAGGGGATTTAAATACTCGCTCAAAACCTGGGGAATCCGGCTCTGTGGTGTATTTTATATTCGCAACGAGGTTGCAGTTTTGGTAAATGAATTGATTACTTGCCCAACGTTCGGGAAGTAAGCTCATCTAATTGAGTCGGCATAAGCGACAGGCCGGGGTACGGTCTATTATTGTGTAAGTGGCTGGGTGGCAGTCCATCAACGCGTGAGGGGCCGGGTAACGGTCTAGCGCGAGGTCCTAATGCGGCCAGGGTGATGACCGGTGAGGAATTCATCCATCTACAGTAGAAAAGGTTACTTATTGGTATCTTTGCCTGATCAGCAAGATATCTGGTTTATGCCAAAATTCTTTTCCTTCCAAATTCATTGGATATTGCAACTCTGTTCATACTTTACATGACAGAGGTTTTCAGGAAATGTATGGGAGATATATATGAATATATTTATATATCGGGACTTAATGAAGTATCTCGTAACTTCATTATTTATAATGATATTCAAAGATTGAATCTATTCAAATCTTGTCTTGTAGTCTCATCTATGTGATGAACCTTTGAAACTGATTATAACTTGAACGGGGGTAGTTCAAGTAGTATTTGGGAAAGATATAAGTATTTTGGGGTATCTTGTAACTTCATCTTTTAAACTTATATCTAGTTAATGATTGTCTTATGAATGACAAAGATTTTCGGAAAAACGTTGAGACAAGGTTAGATATATGAGATCACCTTGCAACGATATTTTTTATATATACAGTTATAAACTGGAACTCTGTGTGTATTATGCATGGAAGAGGACTTCCCATATTTTGAAAAGTATATATGTATATATATATATACTGAATATTTTGCGACTTCATCGCATTAAGATATCAACTTGGTTCATTTCTTTTGACCAAGACTTTCATGAGTGCTATGAGAAGGCTCATATATTGTTAATCATTATACATATTATTTTGGTGGGCTTGCTGCTCACCCTTGCTTTATTTCTTCATCACACAACAACAGTTAGGAAAGATGGCCAGACTCCAGCAGACCCAGCGCAAGCGCGTGGGAAGCGTCCCGCGTCTTCCCGTTGATGTTGTAGCTGCTATAGCTGCAGAGGTAGATCTATTGTAGATCAGACCATCTACTTTTGAGAATCAATTATGTATAATTATAACTTGTGGCAGATAATGGCAATTAACTGTAAATTTATCAAGTAATCATTTTGGGTTGTAATAACTTTTAAATTATGGATTCAAAGACTTGTACTTATTTAAATTTCATCTCTGAGACTATAACGGGTTGTGGTGTGTGTTAGTGTGGGGTCACAGCATAAGGTTATTATTATTAATTAAGTGAAGTGATATTGTGGAAAGAAAGACCGTGACGACCCGGATCCCCGACCCCGGATCTGGGGGTGTTACAGAAATGGTATCAGAGCTAAGCGTTATAAACCTCAGAGATGATGGGACGTTAAGATAATAAGATTCACTAAGATAATAAGAACTCTTGCCAAGTTCATAGTCGGGCTACCTAACGTAGTACTGACAGTTAAAACCCTTATGGGAACCCTTATAAATATCATGATAGGAGCGTAGTTCGTTATCGTATATGGTAGCGGAACTCCGAACCCTGAGGTTGAGGAGCAACAACGCGATGATGTTTTATTAGTTATTGGAAATCAGATTGTGGATCCGATAGAGTGTCCTAATGCAGGACCGGATGATGTTGATATTGAGGATGTAGCGGTTGAGGATGTTGTCCTAGAAGGGATAGTTGTTGAGGAGGATCCCATGGAGGATCCTGACAGGATTGGATAAAGGACCACTGATGAATTGATGACCATGGTTTGGTCGACTACCAGAGGTAGGATTGGCCGGTCACTACCGGAGGTTCGTTCAAGTTG